>NW_010359499.1:443842-477065 GCF_000414095.1 Morus notabilis
CCCCCCCCCCAAGGCCGCGCCTCACAAAGCCCAACCCGCGTAAGTCAGTTTTTTTTTTTTTTTTTTTAAATAAAAAGAGGTTCAAAGAACGCAAGGCCAAATAGCCGCGACGTTTCCCATCGTCGCACTCCATCTCTACTGCTACACCGCCGTCAGTGGTCCCATTCGCCTCAGAATCTTCTGCCAACCAAATCCTGGTGTCTCCGACCAGTCATCGACGCTGGAATCTCCTCGCGCTTCGACGCCATCTCCTACGTCTCAGCCACTTCGCCTCTGCCCACCGCCGGGAATGGCCGTGCGCTTCTCAAGCCACCAACTCCACTCGGCAGATTCCAACCAAAGGCAAATTGGTTCTTAAAATTAAATTGCCAAAAGTTAGGTAACCAAATCTCACCCATGATTACTGTACTTTTAGATGTTTTGTTTGACAATTTAATTAAATTTGCATTACTCTGTCTACTTTTGTGTTTAACCCAAAAAAAAAAAACAAAAAAAAAAAGAGAGTTAAAAACAGAGAATAGGAGCTTGAATGAATAATCAAATTGCTCAATTGTATGCTAAATTACACAGGAATATAAAGTTCCCTGCTAATGTACGAAAAAGGTAACTAATCATCCTAATTTAAGAGAAATAATTAGCTAAATAATTCTTTCCTAGAATCCCTCTTGACAGTCGGGATGACAGCCTATCTACGTTCCTCCTAGAAACCCTCTTTGATAGTTGGGATGACAGCCTATCTACATTTCTTATATAGTACAAATTGATTACTATTATTTTAGCAATCTTCCAACACTCCCCCTCAAGCTGGCGTGAATATGTCATTCATGGCAAGCTTGCTAATGAAACTTTCAAACTGTGCCTTGGGAAGACCCTTGGTGAGAATATCTGCAACTTGGCTAGTGGTTGGTATGTAGGACATACATATCACACCGCTATCCAACTTCTCCTTGATGAAGTGTTTGTGCACTTCTACATGTTTTGTTCTATCATGTAGAACTGGATTGTGTGCGATTGAGATTGCTACATTATTGTCACAATAGACCTTGATAGGTGTAGGTATAGAAATCCTCAAATCTTTCAAAAGTCTTTTTATTCATAAAACTTCACAGAATCCATGTGCCACTGAGCGAAACTCGACTTCAGCACTGCTTCTTGCTACCACACTGTTTTTTTCCTCCTCCAAGTAACCAAATTTCCTCCAACAAACGTGCAGTAACCTGAGGTGGATCACTTCACTTATACTGCTTGCCCAATCTGCATTAGTGTAGGCTTCTATATGAAGATGATCCCTTTTTCTTGAAGAGAAGTCCCTTCTCAAAAGCTCCCTTAAGATATCATAAAATTCTGAACACAGCTCCAAAGTGAGTAGTCCCAAGTGAGTGCATAAACTGACTTACCACACTTACTGCGAAAGCTATGTCAGGTTGCATGTGAGCCACATAGATTAGTCTTCCAACTAATCTTTGGTATCGTTCTCGGTCAACTATTTTGTCAGCAATAGCTGGTTCCACCTTCAAATTAGACTCAATCGGAGTATTTGCTGCCTTGCAGCCAGTCATGCATGTTTCTTTAAGTAAATCGAGAACATACTTTCGCTGGTTTATAAAGATGCCTTCCTTGGATCTGGCAAATTCCATACCCAGGAAGTATTTTAGAGTTCCCAGATCTTTGATCTCAAATTCAACATTTAACTTCTTCAAGTTGATTTCTACAAGATCATCTCCTATCATGATTATATCATCCACATACACAATTAAGATAGCTAGTTTACCTCTAGTTGAGTGTTTGAAGAACAAATGTACGATCATCTTGGCTCTGTGAGAAGCCATGCTTTCTGACAACATTTCCAAAACACTCAAATTAGGCTCTTGGAGATTGTTTTAGACCATATAGGGATTCCTTTAGCTTACACACTTTACCCTTCCCAAGACATTCTTCAAAGCCGGGAGGTAGATCCATGTAAGCTTCTTCTTGTAGATCTCCATTAAGAATGTGTATTTGACATCCAACTGATGGAGTTGCCAGTTGCAATTAACAGCAAGAGAAAGAAGTATTCTGATGGAATTTATTTTAGCAACAAGAGCAAAGGTGTCTTGGTAGTCTATACCGTGAGTTTGAGTGAATCATTTTGCTACGAGTCTTGCTTTGTATCTTTACACACTACCATCGGCTTTACATTTCACGGTACTGTCTTCTTATCAGTTGAAAGGTCAATCACACTCCAAGTGTCATTCTTCCTGAGAGCATTCATCTCTTCTATTACTGCCGATTTCCAATTCGGATCACCTAATGCCTCTTGCACAGTTCTTAGAACAAACAGATTAGAAATCCTAGACACAAATGCTTTATGATTGTCTGACAACCTTCCATAAGACAAATACTTAGCAATAGGATGTCTAGTGCAAGTTCGTGTTCCTTTTCTTAGAGCTATTGGAAGATAAAGATCATTTGAGGATGAATCAGGCAATTCAAGTGATAGAGTAGTATGAAAAAAGGACGGATTACTCTGAGTGGTTGTGGAAGGACCATTACTCTAATCAGATTGAACATCTACTGAGGAAATAACTGGTGCCATCGCATCTTTGCGAAATCTCTTTCTCGTATAAACCTGAAGTTTAGAATAAGGAATATTATGGCCTTTTTGGTGTACTTCTCCCCCTGTCTCTGATGCAACAACATTTGGCAGAGTAGGATTAGGGAATTCATGAGTTTCCATATGTTCAACAGTTGTTTCCTGAATTTGTTTATCAAAAGTGATTTAAAGGTATTGACTCAGAAACATTCGGCACAGGTAGACTTATAGTTTCCCAAAAATTATCTTCCTCAATTACTCTCTCCCCCTGAAGAGAATTTTTTTGAAAGAAAGGCTGGTTTTCGACAAAGGTTACATCCATACTCTCGAAAAATTTTCTTGTGACAGGATTAAAACATTTATAACACCTTTTATTAGATGTATAACTGATGAAGACACTTTTCAGATTTCAGATCTAGGTTTGATCAAAAGTTATTGGATATGTAAACATAGCATGTACAGCCAAATACTTTCAGAGGTAGATCAGCACTTAACCAAGATGTGGGAAAGGCCTTTTTTAAACAATTTAATGGTGTTTCAAATTTCAAAACTCGAGATGGCATTCTATTTATTAAATAACAGGCAACCAAAAGAGCATTACCCCAAAGATATTTAGGAACGTTCATTGAAAACATAATGGCACGGGCAACTTCAAGCAAGTGTCTATTTTTTCTTTCGGCAATTCCATTTTGTTGTGGTGTATCACGATGGGTGGATTGATGAACGACACCCTTTTCCTAAAGAAATGTTCCAAGTACTTGTTAAAATATTCAGTTCCATTATCTGTTCTTAAAAGCCAATCCTAGTCTGAAATTGATTTTCAATCATGAGGAAAAAATCTTTAAAACGTTGTTCAACTTCAGATTTCTTTTCCAGCAAATATACCCAGCATACTCGGGTATGATCATCAATGAATGTCACAAACCATTTTTTTCTAGAAAGTGTGTTGACCTTAGATGGGCCCCAAACATCTCTATGAAATAAATAAAATGGTTTTGAAGCAAAACAAGGCTTCAAAGGAAACGAAACTCGCTGATCTTTAGCCAAATGATAAGCCTCACAATTTAACTTTGAACAATCAATTCCTTTAAACAATCCAGAAAATAAATGCTTAAGATATGAAAACCTAGGATGTCCTAATCTCCTATGCTACAACATTATTTGATCATAGACAAAGATTGAACTAGTACTACCTAATCCCTGAGCTTTTTTATTCCCGAAAGAAATCTCATCAAAGTAGTACAATCCATTTATTTCCCTAGCAGTTCCAATCGTCTTCCCCGAGCTCCGGTCCTGAAAAACACAATGGGAAGGAACGAAAAGAATAGAACAGTTAGAATTTTTTGATAATTTACTGACAGAGAGAAGATTACAGACAAGTTTTGGAACATGTAAGACCGAATTGAGTGATTTTTTCAGAAATTTTAACGTGTCCTTTGCCTACAAATGGTGAGAAACTACCATCAGCTATTCTAACTTTTTTAGCACCTGAACAAGGGAAACATGA
This sequence comes from Morus notabilis, assembly GCF_000414095.1. NCBI lineage: Eukaryota > Viridiplantae > Streptophyta > Magnoliopsida > Rosales > Moraceae > Morus > Morus notabilis. Next base: position 447,922 of record NW_010359499.1, read on the forward strand.
GCTAAACAGATGTGGAGAACTTGTCATGTGATCAGAAGCCCCTAAATCGATGATCCAAGGACCGGCTTTTGCAAGAACAGAGAGTGCTAAGGGTTCACTACCTGAATGTGCCATAGAACCGACAGGAATACTAGGTGATGAATAGGATTTCAGCAGCTTAAGAAGATGATCTAACTGCTCCTTACTGAATGGAGAAGACTCGGCTTCATTTGCAAAAGGGGGGTTCTGCTCAATCGGCATGTTTCCCTTTTCATTGGACGGTCTTCCATGCAGTTTATAGCAAGTCTCCTGTGTACGACGTGTTTTGCCACAATAATCGCAGCGTAGAAGATTTTTGTCTGCTCCCCGCTGGTTTTGAGAAATCCTGTGACTGACTTGGGCTTTAGAAATAGCCAAGGCTAATCCCTCTGTAGGACCGGTTGCACCAGGAAGTTTCTTCTCCAACATCACATGTCTACGGCTCTCCTCTCGGCGTACTTCAGCAAAAACTTCACCAATTGGAGGCAGTGGGTTCCTTCCAATGATTCGGCCACACACCTCGTCGAATTCAATGTTCAAACCAACAAGAAATTTCAACACACGGCTGACATCTACCGTCTTCTTGTAATGATTACAATCCCCCGATGATTTCCATTCACAATCATTAAACAAGTCAAGGTCCTATCAAATTCTCTTGAGAGAATTAAAGTATTTTGTAACGGAATCCTCACCTTGGCGAATTTCTCCAAGTTGCAATGTTAACTCGTACACTTGGGATTGATTCCCGAGGTCAGAATACATCTGTGACACGTTATCCCACAGATCTTTGGCGGTGGAGTAGCACATGTAATTGGCACCAATCTCCTCGGCCATGGAATTAACCAATTAGGTCATTACCATTGAATTTTCAGCCATTGGTCCTTCACGTCAAGTTTCTTTGCATCTATTGTAATATAGTCGATCTTACCCCTTCCTCTAATGTACATTCAAACTGACTGTGACTACCGGAGAAAATTGTCGCCATTGAGTCGGATAGTGGTTATCTGAAGAGGGTGATTTTAATATGGGTTCTGGACAATTTGGGGTTCAGGTCGAGATGAAGATGACTGAGACTGAGTGGATTCGGACATGGTTTCAGACATTGTGGGAGCAAAACAAAAAAGATTCAAATCCTAGGATTCTTTCTCTGCTCTGATACCATAAAAACATAGAATAAGAGCTTGAATGAATAATCAAATTGCTCTATTGTATGCTAAATTACACGGGAATATAAAGTTCCCGCTGATGTACAAAAAAGGTAACTAATCTTCCTAATTAAAGAGAAATAATTAGCTAAATAATTCTCTCCTAGAATCCCTCTTTGACAGTCAAGATGACAGCCTATCTACATTCCTCCTAGAATCCCTCTTTGACCGTCAGGATGACAACCTATCTACATTCCTTATATAGTACAAATTGATTACTATTATTTTAGGAATCTTCCAACAAGAGTTAACCACAACAATAGAAAAACCATCAACATCACCTCCTTTCTTTTGCACCATTGCATAATAATTTCGATTGATTTTTTTTCTTGTTGTGTGCTTTGTAACTTGGTTTATTTTTCTCATTATTTAATATACTCTCTAATTTCGGCATTTTTCTTTTCCTCAATACTTTTCTTTAAACCCTTCTTTTTCACCATGACTGTTAAAGAACTTGAAAGTCTGTCTGGTCAACTGGCTGACCATCAAACCAAAACTGAGGAAAACCAACAAACAACAAACTTCCAACCTTACCCATCTTACCGTTCTTATTGACACCCTCTCCACTACAGTCAACAGCCTCTCCACTAAAGTAGACAATCTCACTAAGTACATAACCAAACACGAACCCTAGAAAAAGAAAAAGTTGATCCGGTGTCTATTGTCACCAATAGTTCTAGTTTGTTACCCACTCCACCTGATTCACAAAACATAAGCACATCCAACACTTCTCATCCAATTGATGCTTATAATGACGTTCAAGACACCACTACACATCCTTCTCCATCTCGTCCAACACAGCCCCCTAGGCACATCCAACATCAAGGTCGACAACCTCACTATCAATATGATGCTCCCTAACACAACCACATAGATGATCCTTCTAGGAAAATCAAGTTGGATGCTACAGAATTTGATGGTAGGTTAGATTCCACTGTTTTTTTAGATTGGTTGGATAAGATGGATAAGTATTTTGATTGGTACCACATGAATGATGATCAACGCCTTAGTATGGCTAGGATTAAGTTAGTGGGTAGTGCCAAATGTTTTTGGAAAACAGTCATGCGAGATGTTGAGCTTAGAGGTCGTGCACAAGTTTTGTCGTGGGATGACATGAGATATATTTTGTGACACAAGTATGTCCCGCTGTACTACATGAGTGATCTTTTGTCCCAGTTCCAAAATCTGAGACAAAATACTTCCACTGTTCATGACTATATGTCAAAGTTTGAAGATTTACTGTGACGATGTCAAGTTGATGAAGATCAACGAGTTCTAGTTACTAGGTTCGCAAATGGTTTAAGAGCTGACATTAGGCATAAAGTTCAAGTCCACAATCTTTTTGACATAGACTCCGCTTATCAAAAAGCCTTAGATTATGATAAGTACCCTTGCTATGTTCTTAGGCGTCCTTCATCCACTATGGATACCCGTCTCAACCACCCTTCCACTCTTCCTTCGCCTAACCCTAATACCCAGCCTTCTAGGAGTGACAATTCGTGTCACGTGTCGTATTTTGATCGTTTCTTTCTAAATTTACAGTCAACCCGAACACGACCCGTGACACGAATTTTTTTTAAAACCGCAACACGAACACGACCCGACCACTTTACGGGTTGACACGACACGATACGAAAATGACCTGTGACACAAAATTGACCCGTGAACCCGAAATTGACACGAAAATTGTATACTTTTATTTAGTTTTTTACATATTAGAAATAACTTAAAATTCATAACACACTAAAATACAATAACATCCATTGAAATTAAGCAAATAATAGTATAAGATGTTGAGTATAACTATCATGATATCACAAGTTCATAATAAAATCAAAAATATGTAATGAAAAATATATGTATTTTTCAGTTTTTTACGAGTTTCGTGTCGTATTCGGGTTAGGCGGGTCCAACCCGAAATTGACCTGTGTTTTTCGTGACAATTTTAGGTCGACCCAATTCTGACCCGAACCTCTTTTTTCTCAACCCTAACCCGCGAAATTCGTGTCGTTTTCGAGTCGTGTTGTCGTGTCGTGACCCATATTGCCGGCCCTACAGCCTTCCACCAAACCGCCACCATCAGGGTCTAGTGCTCCATCCACTAATATGGTTAAGAACACACCTGCTACTGCCTCTAGCTCTCGCACTTTTTCCTCCCAAATTGAGTGTCACCATTGTCATGCTAAAGGTCACATAGGCGTCCTTCATCCACTATGGATACCCGTCCCAACCGCCCTTCCACTCTTCCTTCGCCTAACCCTAATACCCAGCCTTCCACCAAACTGCTACCATCAGGGTCTAGTGCTCCATCCACTAATCTGGTTAAGAACACACCTGCTACTGCCTCTAGCTCTCGCACTTTTTCCTCCCAAATTGAGTGTTACCATTGTCATGCTAAAGGTCACATAGCCAGTCGTTGTCCAAACCGTACTCTAGTTCTTGACCATGAGGATGAACCCCCATTAGAGGATGATAATAACCTTTTCATAGTTGACCACGTAGAGCCTGATTATGAGGACCCTACTGTTATATGAGGATGAATTCCCACTTGATGAAGAGTACTTCTCTGTCATGAGATGCATTTTGTCCACTCCTGCTAATGTAATTCTTGGAAACGCACTAGCATTTTTCACACTTTCGTTCCTATTGCATTTTGGCCACTCCTGCTAATGTAATTCTTGGAAACGCACTAGCATTTTTCACACTTTCGTTCCTATTAATGGGAAAACGTGTAAGCTAGTCATAGAGGGGGTAGTTCTATAAATGTGATTTCTAAGTCTGATGTTGAAAATTTTGGTCTTAAGTCAGAACAACATTCTCGTCCGTTTCAGGTAGCCTGGGTAAATAAGACTTCTTCACCCGTTAAAGAACATTGTCTAGTCACACTTAAGCTTGGACCATACTCTGAAAATATATAGTGTGAAGGTTACCTATGAATGTGTCCTGCCTTCCTTTAGGTTGCCCTTTGGTTATATGATAATGCTGTGAAACATTGCGGCTGTAGTAATACCTACAGGTTCACGTGTGGTAAGAAGACCATTTTGTTGAGACCTGTTAAGCCTGTTTCTCAACCCCGTCTTGTTCCTAACACATCCTCTAAGTCGCCTGCAATCCAAAAACTCCAAATTTTGACCCATAAGTCTTTTGAGAAGGAAAGTGTTGAGTCTGGGTTTGTTTTTGCCCTTGTAGCCACAGATAGTTTCATCATGTCTTCTGAGTCCACTTTAGATCATCCTCCCTATGTCTGTCGTTTGTTAGAAGAGTTTAAGGATACCATGACCGACGACTTACTTGATGAGTTACCACCCCTTAAAGATATTCAACATGCTATAGACTTAGTTCCAGGATCTCAATTGCCCAACCTTCATCATTATAGGATGAATCTTATAGAGAGAACTGAGTTAAATAGACAGATTGAAAGCCTTCTTAAGAAAGGTTTTGTTCGTCATAGCCTTAGTCCTTGCGCAGTTCTTGTTCTGTTAATCCCTAGAAAGGATGGATCTTGGAGAATGTGTGTAGATAGTTGCGCTATTAACAAAATCACTGTCAAGTATAGGTTTCCTATTCCACAACTTGATGTGTTAGATGAGCTCGCTAGAGCTAAATGGTTTTCTAAGATTGATCTGCGTAGTGGATACCATCAGATTAGGAATCGCCTTGGAGATGAATGGAAAACTACTTTTAGACTCAAGATGGACTTTATGAATGGTTAGTCATGCCTTTTGGAATGTCCAATGCCCCTAGTACTGATGCTTCTCATGTTGCTAAGTTATTCTTTAAGGAGATTGTTAGGCTACATGGCCTTCCAACAACCATTGTGTCTGATAGGGATGTGAAGTTTGTTAGTTATTTTTGGAAGACTCTCTGGTAATTGTTTGGGACTACTTTTAAGTATTCTTCTGCTTTTCACCCACAAACTGATGGTCAAACTGAAGTCGTTAACTGTAGTATAGGTGATTTGCTTCGATGCCTAGTTGGAGAAGAACCTGGGAATTGAAATCTAATTTTGCCACAAGCTGAATTTGCCTAAAATAACTCTGTCAATAGATCCATAGGTAAAAGTCCTTTTGAGATTGTCTATGGCCTCCTCCCATGCCAACCTGTTGACCTTATTCCTTTGCCTACTCATTACCCTCATTCTGATTATGCCCAAGCTTTTGTTGATCACATCCATAATTTGCATACTGAGATTAGACGAAAAATTATTTTGAGTAATGATAAATATAAACTTGCTGCTAACACACATCGTAGGCATAAAGAATTTAATGAAGGTGATTATGTCATGGTTCGCATTAATCCTGAGCGTTATCCAAAACATGCTGAATGATAAATATAAACTTGCTGCTAACACACATCGTAGGCATAAAGAATTTAATGAAGGTGATTATGTCATGGTTCGCATTAATCCTGAGCGTTATCCAAAACATGCTGTTAAAAAGTTACATGCCCGAACTATTGGCCCTTTTCCTATCCTTCGTAGGCCTGGATCTAATGCTTATTTAATTGATTTGCCATCAAATATGTCTATTAGTCTAGTTTTCAATGTTGCAGATTTGTTCCCTTACCGAGACACTTTTGAGCCTCCAGTTTTGCCTTCTTCTGATTCTGTAGGTACATCTTCCGCATAGGTTCCTCATGCTCTTCTTGCTCCTTTAGATCCGCCTGAGGTTATTCTTGATGTTCTTGACAATGAGTTTGTTACTTCACCTGCCGGTGGTTTTCGTCCTTTCTTTGTTCGTTAGAAAGATCGTCCTTCGACTGATGATACTTGGATAACTGAAGAAGAGTTTTGTCAACTTGCTCCTGACCTCTTGAACAGCTACTTGCAATCTAACTTGTCGGAGTCGAGTTCTATTCAACGGGGGGAAATGATGGAGATCATAATACTAGTTTCCGTTATTATGTCATGCGCAAATATAGAAACTAGGATATTATTTTATTTTCTTTCTTTTATTATATTAAGTTTTTGGTAACTATAATATTTCTTAAGTTAGTTTCCTACTGTCTTTTGTTTCCTGGTTGTACTTGGTTTCTTACTTGCGATTAGTTTTCCTAGTAGTGTTTGAATTGCCTATCTATAAATAGGCCTAGTATTGTTCATTGTTTTTCAGAACTTATTGATTGATAATACAGATATTCAGTTTTCCTCTCTCTCAAGTTCTTCTCTTTCTCTCTCTAAATTCTCCTCTTCTTCTACCTTTCTTCTTCCTTTTCTTCTTCTTTTTCAGAACTTATTGATTGATAATACAGATATTCAGTTTTCCTCTCTCTCAAGTTCTTCTCTTTCTCTCTCTAAATTCTCCTCTTCTTCTTCTCTCTTTTTACCCTACTCAGTCCTACATCAAATAATACCGAGACGAAGACTAAAATTGGGAGGAGAAAAGATTAACAAACAAACAGAACATACGGGCAGCGTTGTCAGTAGGCAATCCACATAAGTCGCTTCAGTTAGTAACCTCAGAGGCTCAGCATCAAGGATATTGGATTTGAGATTAACAATTGGAACTGAACAATCCTGTTCAATAGCTGCTAATTCTTCAGAAGCCTCGTCCTCAGTAGCAACGTGGGTGCACTGTGTATCGGTGTTGGTAATTGAACAGCTTGAGATAAAAGCATCAAATCTGGTGCACAGAGAAGGGAAAAGCAAAATTCAAATTAGTTAGTTGACTAAAGTTAAACACAGTTACAAGTATTTTGATATTCAATTAATCGAATTTAATTTTTTCGCCTTTTAGTTGTTGAGGCGATTGGAGCTTAAATATTTTATGTGACGTGTGTGTTTTTATTTATATGGTAAAATTTGTGGGCTGAAAATGAAGAACCTAACTCAATCAAGCAAATACTGCTAACAAACAGCAGATATTCTCACGGGAGTAGTCATAAGTTAGAAGATAGTTGTACCAAAGCCAGTCCAATTGAGGTCCCAATGATAATAAACAACCAAGATTCATAGTCTCCTCCGTTTGGTGTCGGAGAAGACAAAGTACAACATAAGGAAAATTTATTTAAGCTTTAAAAGAACTCAAAAGGCAAAAACAAATACAATGGAATCTAAATCCTGCTCTGCAAAATCAGCCACTTCTGCTCCGCAGGCCATTATATAACTCCCGACAGAAGATTAAGGAATGTAAAATTTATGGGGGGAAAATAAACTGATAATTGAATTTTGCACAATCAGGACACTACGAAAACTAAGGAAATGAAATTTGGTAGGCTTCTAATTTTTCCACCGAATGAACATAATTCAACTCGACTAATCAAAGTAATTCGTCGGATTTTTTTTTTTTTCAAAGAAGGCCCAACACTGAAGAATCTTGAAATTTCCAATTTTTTCATTTTCCACAATCTCTTAAAAGCAAACAGAACATACTGCAATGTAACCTTCGGCGAGGGAAAAAATTTGCTACTTTTTTATGATTTTTCCACCAAAAGAACAGAATTTAAGAACACTGAACACAGAGAGAGAAGAAGAAGAATCCAAAAAAAATCCAAAAATTATTTCTCATTTTCTCCCAATTTCCTAGCAATCAAACAGAGTTAAAAATAAAAATAAAAAACCAACAACAACAATTAACAAATTAATCAATCAATCAATTCTTCTCATTTCTCCCAATCTCCAGGCAATCAAACAGAGCAAAGAAACCGAAAAAAGTACAAAATTAACTAATCAATTAATTAAAAAAACGCGACGTACCGATGAGAAGCAAGAGAAAGGCGATTGGAACTCAACCATCGAAGAGAAGCGAAGCGATAGCGAACTCGAGAAGAATACCGCGGCCCTGGAAAAACCGAAGCTTTCTCAGCGGAGAAACCGAGAGAAACCGACTGCGAAAGAGGGACCGTACATCCACAACCCATAGCTGCCATAGCCATTGCTTCAAGCTCCAAAACTTGAAGAAGAAGAACCCGCGAGGTTCTAAGCCACTCATGCAGCCTCCGACGCTTGTGATCAGCTAAAGCTTCCTAGATTCAGCGCTCATCACAGGAAATGAGACGAGAATTTCGGCAATGGCGGATTAGGTTATGTGATTTTTAATTTTGATTTTATTACAGGTGAGGAAGTTGAGAGAAAGCCTTTGCCTTATCTTTGTGAGTTTTCTGAGTTGGCCGTTGCAGGCGGGACTATTAAAAGAGTATTTGTTCGTTCTAGCACTGGTGGGGTGCGTTTGGGCGCACGCGAACTTATCGTGTGGCTATTAAGGACTTGTTCTTTTAGAGTTTAACTTAAGTATAATTTTTGAGTTAAATTTGAGTTATAACTTGAGTTAAACTTATAACTTGAGTTTGTGTTTAGTTGTGAACATTTGAGTTATAGTTTAAGATAAGAATCTTTTTGAGTTTGTGTTTGAGTGAGTCAAAACTTGAATTTGTATTTAGATAGTATTTTAATAAAAACTCAATGCTGATGAAAAATTTTAATATGGTATATGGGTCGGGTTTTATTCGTCTTTTCGTTGTCAACGTATAGAAAAAAAAATCATCTCAATCAGAATTAAAACGAAAAAGTTATAGCATTTTTAAGAATAAAAAAAATATTATTCATTAATTTGAGTCCGAGTTTCTGAACTCGAGTTGAAGGGGAAACTTGAACTCGAGTTGAAGGGAAAACTTGAACTCGAGTTTTAGTCATAAATTCGAGTTTGAACTCGATTTTAAACTCGAGTTTAAACTTAAAAAGAACATGAACTCGAATAAAGTTGTAACTCGAGGTGCATTTTTTTGAGTTTTTCACTCAAAAGAACAAGCCCTAAGTTTTGGTGACGTGGATTTTACTTCGAATTGGGCCTTGATAGTTGGACTATTTTGTGAGGTGCTTTGCTGCTCCAAGAGATTTCACAAAAAAATTGGCTCCTTTTTTTTTTGAAAAAAAATTGAGGCTTCTCTAATTATAAATAATCTAAAGGAGAGCTCGGGGGTACTGTTCACGCAGGTCCATTTTGATGTTCCTTCTACAGTGAAGTGACGATTTTGCCCTTTTCTCCTTTATTTTCCTTCACTCTGCTGGGGGTTGTTTCGTCTATTTGCCACTTGCGCGCTGCTTTCGCGGTTTTGCCCCTGCTCTTCTTTCCTTCTTCGGTCTCTTGCCCTGGTGTGTTTGGTCTTTTCCTGGTTGGTGTAACCCTAAGTGTTCTTTCCTCTCTCGATCGTCTCTCTCTTGCCCTTCTTCGATCTCTTGCCCTGGTGTGTTTGGTCTTTTTCCGGTTGGTGTAGCCCTAAGTGTTCTTTCCTCTCTCGATCGTCTCTCTCTTGCCCTCTTTCGGTGGCTGCCGTAGATCCCTCCTTCGATCATCTTTTGCCCCTTTGATCTTCTTTCCCTTGCCCTCTTTCACTGGTGGTTTGTGGGCGAAGCTTTGGGATTTTATCGTTGCCTTCTCCGTCCTGCTTGGGCATTTTTTATTGCGGTTTTGGTGGGATTTTTTACTGTGATTTTGCTGGATCGGTGTTTGATTCATGCGGGTGTTGGCCTGGGCCTGTTGGGTTTTCCTAGATTGCTTCTGTGCCCCTTCGATCTTCTTTCCCTTGCCCTTTTTGGCTAGCGGTTTGATTTCCTTTGCCTTTCTCCTTTGATTTGGGGGAAGCCTTGGGATTTTATCATTGCTTTCTCAAACCTGTTTGGGCATTTTTCTTTGCGGTTTTGGTGCAATTTTCTACTGTGATTTTGCTGGATCAGTCTTTGATTCATGAGGGTGTTGGCGCGATCCTGTTGGGTTTTGCTCGGCTGCCTCTATGCTTGTTTGATTTATGGTTTTGGGTATTTTTGTCCGACTTTGGTTCATTGCATGTTCAGTCATTTTTTGTCCTTGTCCTTTTCCTTTGATTTTGGAGGAAATTTTGGGATTTCATCCCTTCTTCCTTCGACATTGTTCTGCCATTTTCATTTGTGGCTTGCTTTTGTGCCTCATTTGTTCTGATTTTTTTTTAATGCTCACTGAAGTTGGATTTGGGTTTTGGTGCAGGCCTCTTCAGTTCTCCTAGATTGCTTCTAGGCTTGCTTCATTCGTGGTTTTGGTTTGGGTTTTTATTTATTCTTGAGTGACTAGACGCTTGGTCTATTTTTTCTTCTTTTTTTCCCCTGGTTTTAATGTTTACTTACATTATTCTCTTCATTATTTGCTTTTGTGCTCCATCTATTTGGATTTGTTTTGTGTTTTTTGAGATTATTCTGCCATTTTTATTTGTGGCTTGGTTTTGTGTCTCATTTGTTCTAATTTTTTTCAATGCTCATTAAAGTTTGATTTGGGTTTTGGCGTAGGTCTCTTTGGTTTTCCTGGACTGCTTCTAGGCTCGCTTCATTCACGGTTTTGGCTTGAGTTTTTATCTGTTTTTGAGTGACTAGATGTTCGGCCCCTTCTTTCTTTCTTTCTTTCTTTCTTTCTTTTTGCCTGCTTTTATTGTTTAGTTACGTTATTCTCTTTGCTATTTGTTTTTGTGCTTCATCTGTTTGGATGTGTTTTGTGTTTCTTAAGCCTGAAACCAATTTCTAATTAGCTGGCATGTACGGTACGTGAGAAATTCCTTTACAACTGTTTATTATTCTCCTTGATTGGTCTTTTTGTTCACAAAAGACTTCTTATATGCGTTGTTCTATATTGTTTCCGGTTAATCTTGATTTTGTTTGTATGTATTTATTGAGGTGATGATTTGTGGACTCTATGGTGCTGACTTGTCTTGCCACGTTGATGACTTATGCTCACTTTGCTGCAGAGGTATTTAATGAATCCTTGATTTTTTTTTTATTTTCTGGAACATGTAAAGAATTTAGCCAATGTGGGTAATTGTTATATTTATATTTTAAATACGTGTCTTACCTCTTTTCGGTACTTATGCTCACTCTACTGTAGAGGTATTTAATGAATCTTTGATTTTTTTTTATTTTCTGAAACGTGTAAAGAATTTAGCCAACAAATGTGGGTAATTGTTATATTTATATTTTAAATACGTGTCTTACTTCTTTTCTGTATTGCCATCAATGTATTGCTTTTTATTATTTAATCTGGAAACTTCTAGTTTTTACCTCACCGACTTTGGGCCCTTATGTGAGATTTTGTTATGGGCTGCTCATTAGTTTTCTCTCTGTCTATTTAAGAATGTGTATGCACATGAATTTATCATGCATTCTCCTATTTCTTTCCCTTCCATACCCTGTTTTTGCTTTCTTATTTCACTTTCAATCATTTACTATCTTTTGGTCACATTTGGTTGACTGATATTTCAGACTAAACACAGTATTTGTAGCGTTCGAGGTACTCCTGAGACTTCTTATCCATAGCTTGCTCATTTACGTTGTTGATATTGAATGCACTGGTTTGTTGTGGGCCTATTAATGTCTGCGGTTTGTCTTTTATTACCTGTCCTTTTTTTTCCTCTGTATTTGCTTAGCGTATCATATCTACGTGTTCACTTGCTACTTTCTTATCTGTCTTGGTTTTCCTCTGTGACTTCCTTACTTATTTCTTACTTACATGTGTGTGCATGTCCCCATATATATATATATATATATATATATTCCCATTTTTACTTATCCTAGCTTTAGTAAATTTTTTTGTGTGGCGATGATGATCGTAGTTTGTCTTTATGTGTTGACTTTTGCGTAATTTGTCCAAAGATTACTGTGAATGTGTCGTCTTTGTTTGGATCATGGTTTTATCTGTTATTTTTCGTCTAGATTTTTTACTCCTTTGTGTGTTATCACCTCTACTTATTCCAGGGCCTTTGCCTCTCCGTATTGACTATTTTATTGAAAACCTCTTTATAGGTGTCTTCACTTTTTTATTTCACGCTAAACTTTAGCTCCACCATCCTGTTTTTACTGTTTCATAGGGAAAAAAATTATTGGACAAAAAGACAAATATTGTGTTGTCTCATTTTTATCCTCTCATAACATTCTTCATCATTTTCTTATTACTATATCTCTTTGTCCTTAGTCTTCTTCTTTTACCTGTTTCCTTTACTCATTTACAGTCCTTATTCCTCTGTTGGTGTTGTTCTTTTTTCCCTCTCTTTCAATTCACCTGGTAGCCTTTTATTTTTGGTCTAGATTTTTAACTCCTTTATGTATTGTTACCTTTACTTATTCCAGGGCATTTGCCTTTTCCATATTGACTGTTTTATTGAAAATCTCTTTATAGGTGTCTTCACCTTTTTCTTTCAAGCTGAATTTCAGTTTTGCCATCATGTTTTTACTGTTTCATACAAAAAAAAAAAAAAAAAAAAAAAAAAAAAAGGAAAAAAAAAAAAAATTTATAAAAAAAAAAAAAAAAAAAAAAAAAACTAATGGGAAAAGAGACAAATATTCTATTGTCTTATTTTTATCCTCTCATAACGTTCTTCATTATCTTCTTATTACTGTGTTTCTTTCTCCTTAGTCTTCTTCTCTCAACCGTTTCCTTTACTTTTTCTTAGCATAAATTACAGACCTTATTGCTCTATTGGTGTTGTTGTTTTCCACCTCTCTTTCAATTCACCCGATAGTCTTTGGACAACTTTATGTATTAGTCCATTTTTTTATTTTGTGTCGCATGTGTCCTACAATCTGTGCGATGAATATGATATCCTGCCTCTTTGTGCACTTGTCCTTAGCAAGTTGCCAGAATCTATTTATCATACATTGCTGGGAACATACTATACCTAAGCTGTAATTACTATCTAAAAACATTGTTATGCCTGCATCCACTACTTTTTTAGGCTCTTTTTCCTCTATTTGTTTATTCATTTACTTGGTTACTTCTCTTTTTCCAGGTTTGGTCCTGTTTGTTCTACCATCCTATCACCTATATATCATTGGCTCCTGTTCACACCCAGTTGGTTCGTATTTGGTGTTTCAGAGAGGATTTATAGCGTTTGAGGTATTGTTAATAGTCTCCCCTATCACTTTCTAATTTTGGTTGCTTACACTAGATGCATCGATTGCTTGGATTAAAGTTGTTTCTAATGCTAATTAGTTATGTAGAGTATGATGGCTTTAGAATGCTAATCTGATATGTTGAACCTAGGTTATTAGTCCCTTCCCATTCGACTATCACTACAAATTGTTTGGAACACTACTTGAACAAGACAAATAAATTGAAGACCGTGTTGATATTTGAGAAAATATTTTCCAATTATATATAGTTACCTATTGTATGAGAAAAAAGTATCAGCCATATTTAAATTTCAAAGAGATAATAATTAGAACATTGTATTTAGTCATATGATAGAACAGAAAAATAAAAATGAAATAATAACTTACTTAATTAGAGATGAATTTGAAATCTATTAATTACTGACATTTATTGTTCAATATTTAGACGTGGCCCTATAAATGTAAGAAATTTTACGTGACTATCGATAACGAACTACTGATTTTATATTCTTTTTCTTCTTCTATACAACCTCTTTAGTGTTCCTTTTTATTTTTTGCTCATTTCCCCAATATAACAACTTAGTTTGTCTATTTCTCATAAATTGACACTATTATTTTATCTCTTTTTGACTCCATTGTAGAACTTACTTCGTTCGTTTCAATCTCATAGGTTAATTTCACTGCTATATTCCTTTTTCTATACCCTTCTCCACTCCCCTTTTATGTGGCAATGATGATTACAATTATTTTTTATATTTTCAATATTATATAATTTACCTAAAAATTATTCATATCATTTTATATTTTTTTTACTCTTTTCAGTTCCCTTCTCTTCTTATCATCTCAATATATTCCTCTTTTCATTTCTTTTTAATCTATCTCATTTTCTCAGTTTTACTTATAGAATTTATTGCCTTTTTTTTCCCTACTCTTTTTTCCCTAGCATTTCCTTCCCCTTTGCTCTATATACGTTTTCAAGTTTTTTTACTTTCTTATATTCTGACAATGCCTACTCTTCCCTAATATTATATTCCCTTATTTCCTTTTGCTCTTATGATGTTCCATCACTTTAATCGTTTTCATCTACTTTGTAATCTTTGAACAGCCTTAAATTTTACTTATTCTTTTTTTCCCCCTGTTATTGTTTAATCAATTAATATTTTGAATAACTTGACACTTGACTTCAACTACTTTCCTTGCTTTCTACTCCTGACCGCATCCCTTTTAATCATCTTATATTTCGTCCTAAACTCAAGCATCTTCAATCTTTTATATCATCCTATACCTTTACTTATTACATTGCACACTATGTTGTCTTTCCACTTTTTCATTCTTTTACATTTGATTATAACCAACTTACTCACTACATATTATTCAAATTACTATTATATATCTTAGCCACAATTACAATATACCAAGATTTTCCCATATTTATCTATAACCGTTTTTTCCTGTTCATAACTTGATTACTCATTTGTTATTATCTTAGCAGTTTCTTAATCTTTTTTCCTTTCCCAAATCCTATGTCATTAGCATTTGTTATAGCATGACTTAACTTTCTTTCCTCACCTACAACAGAAGTAACTGAAGACAATAAATTACTCATATAGATTCATTTATTTATTTATTGTTTACCCACAAATTTAGCTTATTTGTCATTAATATTTGATTAATTTGTTGTCCATGGAATAATATTCGATGTTGTAAACTTATTATTCTCTATCCTTGTAAATATATCATATATCTAAGCCACAATTACAATATACTAAAACTTTCTCATATTTATCTATAATCGTTTCTTCTTGTTCATAATTTGATTACTCATTTGTTATTATTTTCGCATTTTCTTAATCTTTTATTTTCCCATCCAAATCCTATGTCATTAGCATTTGTTACAGCATAACTTAACCTTTTTCCTCACCTGTAACAAAAGAAACTGAAGACAATCAATCACTCATATAGATTCATTTATTTATTTATTATCCATAAATTTAGCTTATTTGGTATCAATATTTGGTTGATTTGTTGTCCATTAAATAATACTCAAATGTTGTAATCTTATTATTTTCTATCTTTCTAGATATGTTTATACTGTCTCATTAATATGGAGAAGATACAAATATAAATATGAATTTATTTCTTTATATCTAATTTATTTATCAATTCCATCAACAAATTACTTTTGCTGTATTAATTTACTTTCCCCATAATTGAAATTAGTAGTCATAAAGTTAGCATTGTCAATGGAATATTGTTGATATCACTACATTATTTTCCTCTCAATAAATCATAATTAAAATTATAAGACATCATAAATATTGTGATAAAAAAATTAACTACTTAATTTCTCACAACTAATTTTATTATAATAAAACTAATTATGTGAATTATTTACATAAATACATATTTCATTCTTTTCTAATAAAAGTAATTTTGTATCCTAGAAACAAATGGAGAAGAGAAAAATTCAAGAAAAAATTCCAAAATCAAACAAACATACGCGCCGTATCATCTCTCAGATGAATCAAAATTTTGCCAACGTAAATGAGCAACGCTCAAAAGAAATAAATTAAATTACTACACCTTTGCGGGCAAGGGCTTCTCAATCCAACCTTAATACAACACTACAACTTACACAGTCTCAGGAGGAGATTCTTGTATCATTCATGCCATCATCATCGGGAAGTTGTGATAGAGAACATAATTCTCTCGTCCATTCCAATTATTTTTTCTCAAAAATTAAAAAAACATTTCATACAATGACAATACTAATTTTTTATGTATTGTCAACATCTTTTATAGGCATTGCTAATGTCTATATCGATCTCGGAGACTGTTCCTACATTTGTCAACATTGCGGCGCTCTCTTTTGGCTAAGCGAACGAATTAGTGGCAGTACTATTCCTAAGTATAATCTTTGCTGCAAAGATGGAAAAATAACTTTACCCTTAATTAAAAAGACTCCTCAAACACTTGATACACTTCTTGATTACCATGGCGGATTAATTAGCACACATTTCTGAAGAAATATTCGAACATATAACTCTATGTTCGCATTTACATCATTTGGAGCCAATATAGACACAAGTACACAGAACCCAAATGGCTCAAATATTTTTAAAATAAGTGGACAAGTACATCATCTTATAGGGTCTCTACTACCAATTAATAATAATCCTCCAAAATTTGCACAACTCTATATATATGACACAGAAAATGAAGTCCAAAATCGGATGGCATCACTCTCATTTAATAGTGAATCCAAAAACATTATACAATTTATAGTTGAAAACCTAATCAAAATGTTTGATAAAACAAATAAATTAGTTAAATTTTTTCGAACGATAAGGGACATATATCAAGAAGACGAGATACCATCTATGAAACTAAAACTTATGAGCCAAAGAAATACATATAGTAACCAATATGACCTACCCACATCAAATGACATAGCTGGTTTAATAGTTGGAGATATTGGTGAATATGAACAAGGAAGAGACATTATTATCCAAGATAGAACAAATACTTTACAAAGAATTACAAAATTACACCCATGTTATATGGCCCTTCAATATCCTTTATTATTTCCATATGGAGAAGATGGTTACACAAAAAATTTAAAATATAATATAAATAACTTAAGTAATAAATATATAAGAAAAAGAATCTCTATGCGAGAATTCTATTGCCATCAACTACAAGAACGTAGAATTGAAGGCAATACACTTTTTCGAGGAGGTAGATTATTTCAACAATATGTAGCTGATGCGTATGCTTCTGTAGAAGAAAATCGATTAGATTATATTCGAAAAAACCAAAAAAATTTGCGATCCGAGATTTATCAAGGAATTCAAGAAGCAATCACAAGAGGAGATACAAATGCACAATCAATAGGAAAAAGAATTATCCTTCCTTCAAGCCATACTGGAAGCCCTAGATATATGATCCAAAACTATCAAGATGCAATTGCAATTTGCAGACACTATGGAAACCCATATTTATTTATAACATTAACATGTAATCCAAAATGGCCTGAAATTACTAGAGCCCTAGCAATAATACCTAGACAAAAACCTGAAGATAGACCATATATTATCACTAGAATTTTTAAAATGAAATTAGATAATTTTTTATCCACCATTAAAAATGAAAAAATATTTGGAGTAATTATAGCAGGTTAGGTTCCTTTTCCTTGACTTTTTTAGTTTCTTGATAAGAAAAAAAAAACACTCCTTTTTTCTATCATTACAAAAAAATTACAATAAAATATTTTTCAATCTTGTAGATTTATATGTTGTTGAGTTTCAAAAATGAGGACTACCACATTCACATTTCCTCTTTTGGCTCCATCATGATGACAAACTATGTGAGCCATCACAAATAGACAATTTATTTCTGCAGAAATACCTGATCCCCATAATAATCCGCTAGAATATAACATTATAGCAGAACTTATGATGCATGGACCATGTGGCACAGTTAAGCCAAGTTCTCCATGTATGAAAAATTCAGAATGTTCAAAAAAATTTCCTAAAAAATTCAACAATGAAACAACAATTAACAAAAATGGATTTGTTAACTATAAGCGAAGAAACACATCCTCCTATGTAGAAAAAGAAGGTATTAAATTAAACAATAGATATGTAGTTCCCTACAATAAAAATTTATACTTAAAATTTCATGCTCATATCAATGTAGAAATTTGTTCACAATCTATGCTTATAAAATATTTATTTAAGTATTTAACAAAAGGGCGAGATAGAATAAGAGCAGTCATAGAAGATAATATACATATGGAAACAACTGGAGAAACCAGCTATTAAGAAATAGATGAAATAAAAAATTATATTAATTGTAGATACATAACTGTTGGGAATGGTGTCCTAGAAGCATAAGATGTAATAGGATATTTATTATTTATTTGATAAAAGAATTTATTCATTATTTTATGTGCATATATTTATGAATATTTTATGAATATCAATAAAAATTTCATGATTATTTATGTAACCTTAAACATTGCATATAAGTGTTATATATGAGAGGATAATGTTTAAGGATAATAATCAAAAAGCAATGTTCATAATGAATTTAATTAAAGTTCAGAATCTTTAATTAAAACATTATTAATACATGTCATTCCCATTTAGAATGGAACGGTGTTATCCGCACTGTTAATATGGTGAGATATTGAATGAGTATATTTCGCATAATGAGATTATGTGGAACACTATTTTTCGATACAGGACATTGTCTTCAAGGCACTTCCATCCGTGGCTTTCAACAATGTCTAGTTGCTGCCAGTGACGGGTGAGTGTGTTGAAGTATTGTGTCACTGTGAGATCTCCTTGCCGTAGATCGTGAAGGATGTACTCAATTGCGAATAACTCCGATGTATTTTCGGAACTAGAGTAAGTCTCTTTTACGGCTTCCCAAATTTCTTGTACAGTCCCATAGAGAAGAAAATTCTCACCAATATCAACATTCATTGAATTGATGAGCCAGGACATAATCAGATGATTTTCGGCCTTCCACTTTTTCTAGCATGGATCATCCTTCTTCGGAATTGGAATCTCCCCTGTTAGATAATCCTCTTTGCCTCTGCCTCAGATGAACATCCGGACTGATTGAGACCATTGGAGGAAGTTTTGCCCATTAAGTTTGTGGCTAGTGATCAGGAGTGAAAGATTTTTAGAATTTCCAGAATTTCCAGAATTTCCAAAATTTGGAAGAGCAGATGTTTGATTGGAATGAGAAGAAACTTCAGAGGTAGAGCTGGTTGTTTCGGATGCCATGGCTGTGCTTGGCTATAAGGGACGGTTGGGAATTGAGGCTAGGTTTTTTTCAGAAATGAATTTGAACACATCTAGATTTATCCATTTAAACTTATTTGATAAGTTGTTCAATTTAGAATTCAAATTAATTTAAGTTTGACTTAAATTAGAATTTGAATTTGAGTCAAAATTGGATTACAGGATAAAGGATGATTTTCTCTTCCTTCCCTATCTAGTATTGGCACCACACACAGGGATAGGAATCCCTAGCATGGCCGGCCACAAGGGATAAGGGATAGGAGAATTTTGGTTCGAAATTCAAATTGGAGATAGAGATTTGATTCCTTCTAGAAGTTTGACTTCTACTCTATAAATAAGATAATAGTAGAAAATTGTATATACAATTTTTGTGACAATTTTTGAGACAATTTTCAGAATTAATTTTTGCCCTAATTTTAGAGGTGGCCGAAATTCCCTAATAGAGTGAAGGAAACATTTTTCTTCAAAAAATTCCGCATCGTGCATGCATTGGTGTTTGTGGAAATTTGAGTGTTTATTGTAACTCGTTTTGTCTCATGTGTGCCCACACATACGTCTTCGTGGATTCTAGGAATTAACGTGGAAGACATTGGTTTTCTAAACACAAAGATTGGAGCAAGGACTGTTCGTGGTCAAAGAACTCAAGTTATCATCCGAGTCGGCTTCCAAGTATTTTTCCTGATTGAGTTCTTAATAAATGAATTAATGAGATTAATTTATTCATGCATAAATTAATATAATCTATAGAGTATCTCAAAAGTTTTATGAAAATTTTTGTTAAACACGATCCGCTTCCCCCCGCACCACTACGCTTCCGCATCCGAATTCGATTCGGAGACCAACAATAACACCATATGAAGCAATGTGGCGACTGTTTGAATTTTCAATACATCATAGAAATCCAGCAGTACAAAGATTATCAATACATTTACCAAGAATGTAAAATATAACATTCCATTCAAATCAGCGTCTAAATAACATAATAAGACAACCAGGTGTTGATAAAACAACTCTTACTGAATGGATGGAAACAAACAAACATGATAATAATGCAAGACAACTAACTTAGAATTTCCAACTAAATACGTTTGGAATGGTAAATAGAAATATTGGTCTCCAAGACAAATGTGACATACAATTGGACAAACTTTTCACGTCCATCCAAGCTCTAAAAAATTATACTATCTTAAATTACTATTAAATCATAAAAAAGGTGCAACAAGTTACGAGGCTCTTCGAACAGTTAATAATATAACATATCCAACAAACCAAGCAACATGATATGCACTAGGCTTATTAGGAGTCGATCGAGAATGGGATGAATCTATACTAGAGGCTTCGTTTTGGTCGACAGCAACTCAACTACGACAATTATTAATCATAATTTTATTATTTTGCAACGTAAATAACCCAATAAAATTGCTTGAAAAACATTAGAAACTTATGACAGATGATATATTACACAAAATTAAAACTTTATTTAATAACTCAAATTTTCAAGTACCTGAAACAGAATTATACAACTTTGTACTATATGAACTAGAAAAATTATTAAATTTAAATTCATCAACCTTAACACATTTTAACTTACCTCTTCCAACTAGATCATTAATGGATGATTTAAATAATAAGCTTTTAAGAGAAGAACTTAATTACAATATATATAAATTAAAAGAAGAAAATACTAGATTAGTAAATAGTTTAAATAATGAACAACAATTAATTTATGAACAAATTTTACAATCACTACATGAGGAAAAAAATAATCTCTTTTTCATCTATGGTCATGGCAGAACTGGAAAAACATATTTATGGAATGCAATAATTACAAAAGTTAGATCAAATAATGAAATAATTTTAGCTGTTGCATATTCCGGAATAGCATCGCTACTACTGCCTAAGAGAAGAACTGCACATTCTAGATTTCGAATACCATTGTCAATAGATAAATTTTCCACCTGTCATATCAAAAAAAGAACTCACTTGGCAAAACTAATTGATAAAACAACACTTATATTATGGGATGAAGCACATATGACTAATAAATATTGTTTTGAAGCATTAGATAAAACACTTCAAGATTTAAGAAATAACTTTGAACAACCATTTGGTGGCATGACAATTGTCTTAGGAGGTGACTTCTGACAAATTTTACCAGTTATTCCCATAGGAACAAAGGAAGATATAATAAATGCAACTATAAATAACTCTTATTTATGGCCACATTTCAAAATTTTAAAGTTAACAGAAAACATGAGATTAAAATAATTCAACCATACATAACAAGAAAAAAAGGAAATTGCAACATTTTTCGAAATGGATATTAAATGTTGGTAATGGTACTACTGAAGGAATAAAAGATTTAGAAAATGAAGACGCTACATGGGTAAAAATACCAGAAAAACACATACTACATTATCATTTAAATCCAATACAAAAAATTTCAACTTTAATATATAATAACTTAAATACTTACTTTAGTAATATTGAATACTTAAAAGAACGAGCAATCATAACACCAAAGAATAAAACAGCAGATGAAATTAATAATTACATACTATCCTTAATTCCTGGACAAGAAAAATCTTATTATAGTTACGACACTATTGCATCCTCATCTGAAAACATAGATGAACTTAATCTTTTATATCCTCAAGAATTTTTGCACACTCTTAACTTTAATGGAATACCACCACATGAATTAAAACTTAAATTAGGAACACCTATAATGTTATTACGAAATCTAAATCAATCAATTGGATTATGTAATGGAACAAGACTCATTATTACACAATTAACAAATAAAATTATAGAAGGACAAATCATAAACTCAAGCAATGTTGAAAAAGTCTATATTCCAAGAATAGATATGATTGTACATGAATCTAAATGGCCATTTACACTAAAAAGACGATAATTTCCTATTAAAATTTGCTATGCAATGACAATAAATAAAAGCCAAGGGCAATCTTTGAATAAAATAAGATTATATCTGGATAGTAAAATTTTTACTCACAGACAATTACATGTTACTTTATCAAGAGCTACAACTCCAAAAGGATTGCATATACTAATTCATAATTCAATTAATAGATATCCAAATTACATAAAAAATATCGTTTACAAAGAAATTCTACATAATATCAAATAAAGAAATAAAATACCATATAAAAATACAAATATTACAATAAATTAAGTACTAGATTCATAATCTTTCTTTATAATCAAAATTGCTTACTATTCATCTATCAAAAACATATCAAATAAAGGTTCTTATTTTTATGCACTAAAACAATTACCTCTTTTCCGCCAACAGTTAGCCAAAATGACGACATTAATTCGAGCGCTAAAACCAAATGAAGTTTATGAAACTATCAGGGTTAGAATCTGTAGATTATGGACGAACAATGATCTGAGCATTGGACGTTTGATCAGCGTTGATTGTGTTTTAGTTGACGAAGAGGTAATATCTTTTAACCAATATAATACTCTATTACTTCTCATTTAATACCAAATATTATAAATCTAATAACAACACCACCGTTTATATCTGCAGCATGAAGCAATTTAAGGATCAATTCGAGCACAAGATTCAGATACTATTTATGAAAAAATTCAATTAGGCAACATATATGATATTAGCAACTTCTTCGTCACTGAGAACAAATCAACATACAAAGTTGTGCCACATATTGCGATGCTACAATTTGCCCACGCAATAGTCTTCGTTCCATTTACAGAACAGGCGCCGCCTATTCCATTCCATAGATTTTACTTCATCGAATTCGATCAGCTTCAACAAAGAATTCAGTCGACTGAAATCCTAACTGGTAAGATAAATTACTTTTTCCAAAAAATATATATCATCAATGTATTAATTAATGCCTCTAACATTTACAATTTATTTTCTAACAGATGTCATCGGTGTTCTCACAAGAGTGCAAACAATTGAACAAACAAATATCAACGATAGATAAACATCTCGACGAACCATAATGATACATAATATAAGGTAAATTAATTTTTCATAGTCATTACCACAATCATATAAAAAGATTTATATTTAATAGAAGTATAAAACTTTTATATCATTTAAAACTCTTCATTCTAAATTTGTTATTCCACACTTTTTTTTCTCACAGAAACGAACAGCTTCAAGTCACATTATGGGGACATAAAGCCGATCAATTTGACGAAAATGTCATTAAATCAATGAAAGGACCAGTCGTTGCAGTTTTTACAGCAATGTTGGTGAAACAATATCTAGGTATTTTTTTAACAACCTATAAAAATAATAACATATAGAATAAAATATTTACATTTAATACACCAAAATATTAACCAATTTATTGCTTATGTTTAAGACAATGCATATGTATCAAGTACTGCAGCAACAATCTTCTATCTTGATCCAAACATACTAGAAACACAAACATTAAAAACAAGGTAAGAAACAAATCCCCAAACTTTAAAAACAATAAACTTTATGTAAATTTTTTCATGATAATAATTAATTATATATATATATAGATTCTCTCAGTAACCTCAAGAAATTGACTTCCCAACAGCATCAACGGTACCAACGCAATCTATTGAAGAGCAAAAAAATACTAAATAGGAGAACAATTGATGAACTAAAGACATTGGATCAAGAAAATAACCAGGTTAGTATCATAATATCTCATATATTTCTTCTCATTTAACTACACTAATTTAGCTAAAAACTTTTCTACACGTATATAGGGCACTAAATTCACTGTAAAGGCCACTATAACTAAATTCTCAATAAATCAAGGTTGGTACTACAACTCCTACCCTAGATTCTATCGACAGCTAAAACAAGCGGGAACTAATTGGTGGTGCGATAGCCATGGACACATAAAGACAACACCATCACCATGGTAATCAAAACTATAAATATATTATAATTAAAATTTATTTACTTTGATTAGCAAAAATAAATACTTTATAACCTAAATTATCTATTATCTTACAAATTACAGGTATAGACTAAGCGCATGTATTGAGGACCATACTGGAAACATGGCTATCACCATATTTGGCAGAGCAGCACAAGCCTTGATAAAAAAAACCATGCTCAGCATTAACAATTGACGAAGGATTCACCAACCCATTCACAATCCCACCAATCATCGACCAACTAAGAGGTGAAACAAAAATCTTCCAAATATAATTTCAAAGAAGAGGAACGCAAATTACTACAATTGTCTCAAAAATATTGAAGAAACTGAATTGATAACAGCACCACCACAAATATCAAGCCCTGCAACATCAACTACAAGGTAAAATATATTTACTCATCTTTATTAATTATATATAATAAGACATATTCCTTACCTTAAATACATATTTAAACAATATTCTACAGGCTTAGCGCCCACTCAAGAACAACAACATCAATAGATCCGCATACACCAGATCCAAAAAAATCAGCCACCAGGTAATATATAATTACTATTTTACATTATTTATAAATAAAAATAATATTTGTAATTTTAAATTCGTACTTTATTAACGTTTTATTATTACAGTTCTAAGTCCAAAGAAAGGGAACAGCCAAGAAAACGTCCACGAACTAGGTAATGTAACTACTTCTAAATCCTACTATTTTTAATTTTTCCAATTATTAATACTAATATTTTTTAAAATTTATATTGTGCAGCTAACAAAAGACAGAGGAACTACAACAGCAAAAAAAAAAAGAGTTATATATATATATTGTAAATAACTTCATAAAATAATATTATATATATTTATTTATTGTAAATAACTTTATATAACAATGTCCTATGTATATATTTATGTATCAATATACATAAATAATATATTTCTGTTGTATACAAATTCTTAACTTTTTTTAAGATATAAAATTACCTCTCCACCAATGCGCGCGTCCATAGCTAGTCTAATCTAGTCTAGGAAGAAAAATAGGGTTTCGTGATATTTCGCATCGTTCATTACACCGATTCAAATTTAAAATTTGAATTTTACTAGAGTAAAAAGCTCTCAGAAACAGTCACATCTAATTTTTTTGGTACAGTAAACAGCTCTCACATCATGTCACATCTCAACTCAAATTAAAAATTCGAATTATTGAACTAAACGAGCCCTTCTTTTTCTCAAATTTCCAACGAGTCTATTCACAGTAATGTCACCAGCATAAAAATCAAGGTGGAAGTGTACAAGTACAATACCATGTTTTGAAAACCACGACAAGTTTCTAGATATAACTTATTATCTTGTATTTTTTGTGTTCATTTTTATTAGCTAATTGCTAATAATATTTTTCTTGTATTTTATTTGATAATATGTGTCGCAAAATGACTAAAATCCTCTGTGGTGAAACTTTGGTCATGTTGAAGCCACGGATTCTTTTACTCTATGTGTATTTAACAAAAACAAAAAATATTGACATGCATAGATAATCTGTGTCCCGCGACACTATTGGCCTCGTTTTGTGGATTCAAGTTACGCTCAGAAAACTCTCGTAGGATGTGGTTTGGTGGTTCATGGGTAATCAAGTGGGCCCGTGTATCTTTTAACTTTCGTGTTTATTTAAATCCCGCTTGGGGTTTCTTAAATTAGTCACGTTAAGGATAAATGGGTGATGGAGTCCTCAACCCTCTCTTTAAAATCCCTTCCTTACGTGGGAAGCCCAATGCCCTTCATCAAAGTCTTTTTTTTAAGCCCAAATTGCTCTTTCAGCCTCAAATTTCATCTTCTAAAACCTTCCCTACCACCAAAAGGTCTTCCTTCATCATTTTCTAGCTCAACAGAGGCCTCTTCTTGTGCCAGACTCCCGTCTCGGAGCTACATTGCATATGCCTCCGAGAGAGTCTTTGTGCATACCTCTGGTTCACATTGAAGTTCCTCAGAGCAATTTGTGTCAAGTGCTCCGAATGACAGCCGCTTAGCTAGAAATAGTATGAGTCAAACTTGACATGTCTAACATTGCGATCAGACCTTTGAGAATGGAAATATTCAAAGCATTTAATGTGATCCCATGCGATCATGTGTGTTTCAGAACTGGGGAAGTGTTTTAATCATCATAGATCTCGGAGCCTTGTCTCAATCTCCTTCTATTTTGGGCTATTATTCCAATCGCATCCTTGTTTTGTCTAATCGTTTTGCTCCATAAGGAAAGCGTGTGTAGTGCTCTGTCAGAGTGCTGCCGGATCGGTCACGAAGCAGTTCTCCAGAACCTTCCATTCCGTTTTTAGGTGTCCTTTTTGTCAGGCTAGCTGTAGATCTTTGCTTCAAAGTGTGCTTCAGTTTCCATTAGATCCCTTCATACAGCTCTGAACCACCGCCGAACGCCTCCATTTTTCCCATTTTTTGTTCTTTTATTTGACAGCTCCATGAGGCTGGCTGGCATCTTGCTTTAAATGGAATTGTGTGTGCAGGCTTCTCTCAGAACATGCGGTTCGATTCCTTAGAGCAAGTGCCCCAGCTTCCGGATTTCTCCTATAAATACTCCCCTTTTCCCTTTCACAAGGGAGAGAATCAATTAAGCTTGGGTATCTTACTTTCACTCTGTTGAAATCCCTCCTCAATTTCTCATATTTTCCCCATTTTCTCGAGATGTTCTTAAGGTTATGCTGGTGAAGCTCTATCTTCATCTGCCTTATTCATAAAGCACCAGGAAGTTCTTGAGCATTTGCTAGCATATTTGAATACCTCCGTCTCACGGAGCATATTTCAAGACTCGAAAAGCATCGAGACTTCACTCTCACCATCAGCCATCTTGGATCGCTCAACCTCATCTTTTGTAACATCCCTCTTTTAAAATGTAACTATTACAAAGATACAAATACCTAAATATATTACAATAGTTGAAAACACATACTACACAAAAATCTGAACAAATTTAAAATTTCACACCACAAAGTCTTAAATACACACTCATGATTATTTAAAATATAATGATGCCCCCTTTTTAACCTTTCTCCTAGTAGGTGAGTTCCTTATGTACTAACACGTCAGCTTGGCACCTTGCTCCTTCTCCAGTTTAATTCAGTGCAGTTTTTCCCGTACCTACAACACAAGTATAAATAAACTGATGAGCTAACGCTCAGTAAGTAAATTCAAAGTCTCATGTGAAGGTTAAAACTCATATATACTCGTGCTTTACTTCTTTTTCTTTTTCTCACGACCCTGGAGAATACTACCTGCAAAACTCTAACTTCTTTAATTTGCTAACTGTTGGCTTAATAATTTCTATTGAGCTCTGTGTTCTTATGAAGGCACCTGGCCTTAAAATAAACTTTGAGTAATTACTTATGCAGTTTCTCCTGTGGTCTTAATAATAGACCTTGAACCTGTGAATGCAATACTTTAACAAAGTAAATATGAAGAAACTGAATATTTATTTGGATAAATGAAAAGTTATAACCATAACATAACAAATATAAACAAACTGAGAATAACTTTCAAAATATTTTAACTTTCAAGAAAACCATAACTTTTAAAATAATATTGTTACTTGTGTTGTAGGTGAGAACTTTACTTACCTTGTCTCAACTTTCCGCAAGAAAATATAGTCCTAACTAATATAATAATAATCACAATATTATATCAGTAACCAAAATAACTTAATAATACTAAAATAATAATTAAGGAGACGTTTGGTTTATGGATTAGAATCATAATATTAGAACCATTTTGGATTTACGTGTATTTTTTGTGAGAGAAAACACTATAGCGAACCATAAACCATGATTCAAATCGGGGTACGAATCCCCCAACCAAACAACCACTAAATATATAGTACTGCTATTCCATTTTTACTTCCCATTTTTACTTCACTTTCAAGTCTATAAATTTGTCCAGTTATGTTGTCCATTATGTCCAATCATTTGGTCCTTCAGTTCTTTGTCCAAAGTATGTAAACTTAACATATACAGTATTCATAGGTATAGTACGGTATTGTTCAGTCATATGGTATGGGTTCATGCATACGGTACTATTCACATGTATGGATATTATTCACGTATGCGGTATTATTCACGTATAGGGTCCTATTCACACATATGGGTAATATTCATGTTTATGGTAATTAAGCATTATAACGACTTATAATGGATTAACCTGAATTATTTACCTATGCAATACCATACTAAAACAAAATTATAAAGCATAAATAGTAACGAGTTTAGAACTCGTACCATATCAGCAGAACACTGACCCTTAAGACTAGAGCTTGAACCTCCACTAAGAAGAAGTATTTTAGAGAGAAGAAGAATTTCGTTTATGAAATTCTAGGACAATGATAATGAATTTTAAATGCCAATTTATAAGAAAACTTTGGGGTACAATATAGTTACCGTGCATAAAAAAATATTATTTATGCATATCATTTTTATTAAAATAATATTTTCTGAAGACTTTCTGCTTTCTTCTTCATCCTTCTCGATTTCTCTTTTCTCTTTTTTTTAAAGGGCTATATTATTCATTAGCCTATTTGTGACGACCCTTCTATGAGGCCGCCACTGTAACTTAAACTTTAACTTGTACTTACTGGGGTTTCTTAAAATATGCGGAACATTTTTTTTTTTTATATAAGAAGGAATACTTTCATAATTTGTAACAATAATTTCAAATAAGTGAATCACTAAATTTCTTAAAGCTTTTCTTAATTTTAGTTAAGATAAAACCTTTTAGGAATATCCTTCAAATCGAATAGCATTTGAACTCTTATTTTAAATACTCTTTAAAAGCTTTTCTAAAACTAGTCATTTCAATCGGCCATCTCATTTGACTTTAAAACGGATTTCGTGAGAAATCTTAAATTCAAGTACATCTTAAAGTCCTTCTAAAATTACTCATTTAAATCGTCATGTTTAAAATTCATTTATTTGTTGCATGTACTGTAACATTCTAAAACTTAAATACTCAAAACTAGGGTTGTTAGTTACAACCTTAGTTTTCTTAACATACATATGTACATATACTTTTTAAACATACATACTTGAAACTTTTGAATCATATAGACATATACATGATTTTTCTTAAACTTACTGCGGAAAATAACTGCGTGAGCGGTATCCATTCCCATCTCCACCATTCGTACGCCACTCGCCATTGCCCTTCAAGAATTGCTGATAGGTTTCTTACCTACAGCATGAACATATCTGATTGAGCTTTCGCTCAGCAAGTAGGAACTATATCTCATAAAATAACTGTAAGTACACATGAATAAATATGCATGAGCTGATTATGCTTAATTATGATGTCTTATCATAATTT
>NW_010359499.1:480264-483343 GCF_000414095.1 Morus notabilis
AAAACATGAACTTAACATGAAATCTGCTACAGAATTTAGGAATACATATATTGATTCCATAAATCCTTCAGTCACATAATATTTTCTAGGAAAATCCTTGGCTTAAATAAATAAATTGTATTATTTAAAGTCTGGAATTTTCTCAGTCATTACACTATTACTATTGGGTGTGTTACTATTGGCTTACTACTATTCATTGGTATGTTACTATTGGGCTTGTTAAAAAAACTTCAAAATTTCTATTCTTATACATGCCCTTTTAAGTTTTTGATTTCTTCATCGTACTCCTTGAATTTTACTTATCGATAGTAAATTTGTACTAAACTTCATCAAGCCATCTCAACCCTTAATTATTTATTCACATAAGGCCCTTTTTTCTTGAAACTAACCCCCGGGCTTCAGAATTGAAATTCAACTTCACCATTAAATCTCTAATATTCCTTAATGTATTCTCCATAATTTTGAATATCGATTGATATTTTTAATGATATTTTCCTCAAAATATTAATTAAGAGTAAAATCGTCTAAATAATATTCTAATAGTTATTCCAACTGTACTGTTTATAATGGCTAAGGACAAAATCGTCCAATCACTATTCCAACGATTTATAACGGCTAAGGGCAAAATTGTCCAGTCACTATTCTAACAGTCATAAACGGCTAGTTTTTACCTTATAAATAATTGAGTTTTTTAACCTTTATGTTCACCCACAAATTTCACTATTTAAAAATGTTCCTCAACCATCTTATTCTTCTTAATTTTTATAATGTTTCTTAATAGCTATTAACTTTGTTATGTTAGCTTTTTTCATCTTCTTATTTATAGTTGTAATTATGTTTCACTACGACGCTAGAGCATAGGATCGACATGTACGAAAACATCGAGTTGTACGGGAACATCAAGATTAGCTTTTGTATTGTACTTTATTATAATTTTCTCATTATAAAAGTGCTTTATTTATTGAAATATAAAGCGGGATGTTACATCTTTCTTGAGTTTTCTCAATACTTCTCTCACGGAGCTACCTGTGCGGGTTCACAGAGCAGTCTCGCTTTCTCTACCACAGCCTTATCCACCATATGAGTCACTTCTCTTCTCTAAAAATGCCTTATCCAACCCAAGTCACTTCTCCATCGACTACTAGATTACTCCTCCCACCGACTTCAGTTTACGTGATTCTCTTCTTGTTATTTGTGGACTTTTTAACATCTCTTGCAGGATACTTTTCTCATTTCGGCAACAAAGAGGGCCTAGAATCCATTTTCTTCGGCCTAATTCGGGCCTAGCCAACCCCATCATCTTCGTTGGAGATCTGTCTACCTCAAGAAGCACCAAGTGTTTCACCCACGTAGGAGCTTCACCAGCCAATCGGATACGTCCACGCGTACACCCTTGCCACACGGTGCCCACCTAATCAACCGGACCCCAACAATAGCTTTGTAATTCAACTTATTAGTAGCCATAGATTTGGTCTTTAAAAAAAAAGGTAGCTTTGCAATTTCGATAAAAAAAAATAGCCACCTTTTCA
The DNA here is from genome assembly GCF_000414095.1 of Morus notabilis. Lineage (NCBI taxonomy): Eukaryota > Viridiplantae > Streptophyta > Magnoliopsida > Rosales > Moraceae > Morus > Morus notabilis. The sequence continues at coordinate 481,794 of NW_010359499.1, forward strand.
ACAATGCGGAAAAGCTAGGGAATTGGAATAAAGAGTTGTGAAATTTGTATTTTGTTTTTCCTCATATTACTAAAGTAAAAATTTTTGGCTATCGTGGGAGTTTATCAATCCAGCCATCTTGATCAATGAAGGATGATCTTGAATACTCCTGTAGAATCTGCTGAATATCGCCAGGCTTCTTTTCCCATGCAACACGCTCGGAAATGTTCGATCCTGCTCCTTTAAACTCATCTCTGCATAAGTAAGCGTCGACCTGAAAGGTAGATTTCCATTCGTATCCAGTCAGTATACAAAAAATTAGATGGAACACCAAAAAAAAAATTATGAAGATTCAAAAATATGCACATGGTGACTAACGATATGTTTTTATTTCCTATATCTTAGGGCAAGCATAATTACAAGCAATGTTAATGCATAAAGTGTTCAACACCACATACAAATAGAAATACTCAACACCACATACTAATAGAAATACTCATAGTATGAGTATGAAAACTACTTTTATTAGTTCCAAGTAAAAAGCCTTATTCCTATAAGCAAGAGTAATGCTAAGAGACACTTTACACGACATCATACATTAAATAAAAATATATCTCATATAATAGGATATAAATGTATAACCCAGTTGTGGTCTTATATTATAAATACGAAAAGATATTAATAGACATTGTATTCAACACCATCCAGTAATAGAAAATAAATTCCATAGCATATAATATTCGTACATAAGGTTCATTTTTTTATTAGTTATGGTGTTTGGCGGTTTTCCCGAGCAATTTTCTATAATTATTAATTTTGTTTTGGTCAAATTAAGTAGTACTTACTCATGACCTTTGTAAGACCACGCATCCCATCCTTGAGGGGCAACAACTTGACCTAAATCGGTGCCATGGAATATTACTCTTGAATAAGCTCCATAAGCTCTCCCCAACAAAACTCGGCCACTCCCAGAAACTGAGCCTCCTTCGAATACGAAACCCACCAGGATCATTGGCTGATGCTCGTCCCTGTGCTGTACTGAATCCTACGGCAATCTCCGTAGGTAGTCGTGTCCTAACCGTCACATTTATCAATGAGTTCTGCGTATACAATATGATATCATGGTCACATTATAATATATTCTGAATAATATTGTAACAACACTGATCTTGTATAACTCAAATCCATGAAATAAATTTGAACAAGTAGTACATTATTTAATTTAGTAAGACTAAGAACACCAGCTCAAATTCTAATTTTTTTACCAACTTACATATAATGAATTATAACGTGACAATTTTTTAAACATTTACTTGTTGGGATATATGCCCATAAATCAAATAAGATGTAAATATTTTACTGATTATCAATAAAATGAGGAATTTTTCAATATTATTTTGCATACATGTGCTGTTTTATAAATATCAAAATCTCTAGATTATTTTTTGATGTAACTTTAAACATTGTATATAATTGTTATATACAGAGGATAATGTTTGAAATAAAATAATCTAAACTTGTCCGTAATTATAAATTAAAGTTGGGATCTTTAATTTAAAATTACTAATGCG
>NW_010359499.1:484121-498864 GCF_000414095.1 Morus notabilis
TAAAAGAAAGGAAACGTGCATGTGCACGTTTCCTCAAGAAAAAAAAAAGAAAAAAGAAAACGGGAGAACAAAAGGAAAAATCAGAAGGAAAATTTCTAGAGAGCTATCACATACTTTTGAGAAAAGTGAATGATAACTATAGGTGGCATCCCTATTCATCCATCTCATGTGTTGAGAAACCCATTAGAACGCCCACACGTTCGAGTTCACGTTAATCCGGAGATACGTTGAGAAAGAATCGTGGTGTTCTTGGAATTGAAGAGGTCAAGACGGTGTTAGAGGAGTAAAAGATTTACGTCCTAATCGAACGACGGTCAAATCCTCATTCCTTTCTTTAATATCTTTGTAGTTAAATTAACATGAAATAATGATTGCATTAAATTTTAATTTATGTGATTTGATCGATACCACGCTTTCGCACAATTTTTTTTGAAAATCCGGTTTGAGAAACCAACATTACTAACAAAAAAATGACAAATTAAAATTAGTGTTACTAGTATTATTTATTTAATTTAGTACTCATGATATAATTGTACGAATAAGTTATTATTTACCTCATAATAAGACTGGGCAAAACCGAAAATGAAATCTATGGCACCTTCAAAGTGGCAATTGCTGAAATAATGTCGGCCTGTTGCATCCCACAAAGTATCTTGAAAGCCTATGAACCCACATTCAATAAATGCGGATTTGTCACCATATATTCTTGCTGCCAACGCCTGTTTTACATGGCTTCCCGCACTAATTCCAATGTCGTTGATATCTGAAGGACCCTGTGCACGATTATAGGAGTTCTGCAACAATATTCATTAGAGATTATGATATATAGATCAATACTCGGAATACCAATATATATAATCAACTTATAATATAAAGCAAAATTCATTAAACACAGGATAATTATTTAATTAGTGTATATATATGATCATTGAAAATTCGTCCATATATGAATGAGTTTTCAATAATTATGTTTTTATCGATAGTCACCCATTAAATATAACAATTTGATGATACGTATATTCAGACCTTGAATGAAATGCCCTTCGCAACCACATTATCTGAGCTGGACGAGAATGTAGCGCTGGTATCTGTTCTTTCATGGTCAAAAAACGTAACAATTGTCTTCTCACGACCTAGTCCTTGAAGAAAAATATATGATTTGTCTGGTGGAATAGTTACCTTCTCTCTGTCAGATAAATTCATCAAAAATCAAATAAGATGATCATATAAAAGAACATGAAATACAATGGCAATTAAAAGAGTGCAATTAACATACATAACGCATATTAAAAATTTCACTTGTAAGGGTCGATTATAAAGCAAAATTATAAGTATTGCTCGTGCATAATTATTCTTTACTTTTTTTCCCTTCGCTATAACTAAGTGACGTTATTAGACTAAGTACTAATACGGTTCATCAAGTAATGCATGTAAAGCTATAGTGCTACGTACGTGTATATGCCTCGAGAAATTTTTATTTTTATCCAGTCATGGTTGCCGGAAGGTATGGAATCTATGGCTGCCTGTATAGTTTTGAACTTTCCGCTGCCATTCTGATCGACGGTAATAATTGCAGATGCTACGTCGGAATTATTGACATTTTCGCTTCTACCACGGCGATCAGCATTAATGTTAATGTTTCTGAAAGCTACCGAAGAGTTGGCGATATTGAATAGTATGAAAACGAAAAGAAAAGGCGGAAGAAACTGCATTTTGGTTTGAGAGTGTCTGTTATGATCAGTTTGGAACTGAGGCTTTCGCTAGGACACAATGGTCTAAATATGAAACTATAGGAATAGTGTATGTGTATATATGTATACTATTGGCGTTTGCTTTGTTGCCTCATTAATTCGGATTCTTCATCCATTTTTAGAAATTTCCATTTTGTTTTTGTGAGAAAAGGTGCACAAAGATCTAGCATGTTACCTATTTACTGTTTTACTAAGAAGCATTAATATCTATCGATACTTAATGAAGGTATCTTTTTCCATAAAAAAAAAAAAAAACGGAATCTTTTTTTTTCTTTTTAACCGTCATATGCTAATATGCTATATAATCATGAAGTCTGGTGTAGGTATACTACTTCTTTTGTAAAAAAGGAAAAAAAAAAAAATGATATGTTAAAAGTTTATTTCTAGAAAGAGGGCGGGTGACCCGAACATATTGGGAAAGAAGAATCTAAATTGTCCTTTCCTTATAATAAAAAAAGTCGAAGAATCCTATTGGGATCCGGAAATCACGTGCCCATATTGTGAGGAAACTGCCTAGATCCGAAAAATATCAAATTCACAAAAAAGGGTTCTTACCCAAAATATATGTTATGAATAGTTGTGGTCCAGTTTAGTTTATGTAAGTCAATTGAAATTATTATGTAAGTCAAAGTTATTGTTCATGTCAAAATTTTACTGTGAAATAATAACTATAAATAGTAAGTACTGTGTAAATAGTAACTGTAAATTGTGTCGAAAATTTTCTTATAAATAAAATTTTAAGACTTCATTTTGTACACCTTTATAAGATTAATGAAATTCTCTCTATAGTTTCTCTCTCTAAAGTTTTCTTCTTAGTTTTGCATTTTCTTAGTTTTCATAACACGTTATGAACACGAACGTTCTATTCCTACTGCAATTGTTTACATTCATTAATTTAAAGACATGAGGCTTTGATCCAATTACAAACATCTACCTTAAAGTAAAAAAAAAGTAGGTCCTAGCGCTTGTCCTACTACAAGTTTCAACCCTTATTAATTCAAGTGAAAGGTATGCAAATGCACTCTATTATATTATATTCATACAAAGGAAGGTTATGCCACAAACGTATTATAATTTTTATAATTTCATAGTTATACACCCTTCGAAAGGTTTACACAGTAGTTTGGTGTGTTTGTATTCTCATAAATGAACGGCTATGCTGTCTACATGTAGTAATTTCTCATTACACTTTCTGCATGCATATTACTATTCTCGTCTGTGTGTTTTTCTACATCATTTGAAATATACAATTATAATTCTTATTCCACTTTTAACGGTAATATGACAGATTTTTACACCACTATTAACTGCTATAAACAACTAGTTTTTACTCTACAATTTGTGGATTTCTTTACCCATACAATTCACTTCTCATCTTCTCTTCACTCTTCTTAATATTTTTATCTTTCACTTCTCATATTCTCTTCACTATTCTTAATATAATATACACGATATGGCGAATATGATGATGATGTTTGTTATGTTAGTAGCATTTTATATATTGTTGCTCTTTTTATTGGAGATCATTCTCTACACGATTTTTAATTTTTCCTTGCAATACTCATACTTGTAATATTTCCCCTTTTATTTATTGCTATTATGATTAACATGTAATTTTAATTATACGCTCTATTGTAATAATACTACTGTAATTCTTATTATATCGATGTTCTGTTATAATTATCACCATATCGAATATTGCTAAACTTAAGTTCGTTGCACTCGACATTATGGGAAAGAATTATATGTATTGGATCATAAATGTAAAAATGCATCTAGAGTCATTGGGTCTAACTAATACCATTAAAGAAAATAATAACAAGTCACCACAAGAAAAGGCGAAAGCAATGATTTTCCTTCGTAAACATCTTGATGAAGGCTTGAAATGCGAATATCTCACGCTTAAAGATCTACTTGTCCTTTAGAAAAATCTGAAGGAGAAATACGACCACCAGAAAGAAGTCGTACTTCCCGCCACTCGTGATGAATGAAACAATTTACGTTTCCAAAATTTTAAGAAAGTCAACGACTACAACTCTGCCATGTTTAGAATTGTTTCGCAACTGAAATTTTATGGAGTAAATATCACAGATGGTGAAATGCTAGAGAAAGCCTACTCCACTTTCCATGCATCTCACATTACCTTGCAACAACAATACCATTTGCGCGGTTATAAGACTGAGCTAATCTCAGCTCTTCTTGTCGCAGAGAAAAATAATGAATTGTTAATTAAAAATCATCAGTCTCGTCCCACTGGTTCAACTGCATTTCCTGAAGCAAATGTTGCATTGTCTACAAAATTTTAGGACGAGAAATATAATTGTGGTCATGGTCGTGGCCGTAGTCAAGAACACGGTAGAAGTGGTTATTACAACCCTTCAAAGAATGATATGATCCAAAAAAAAAACATCATGATAAATGTGAAGATGTTAATGGAAGTTCTTCCCGGAATCCTGAAAGTTCTTACTGTATATGTGATACTAAAGAATAACTAACATCGAATTTGTCAAGCACCATAATACTTTTGTAAAATTCTTAAGGCATCTCAAAATATTTGGAAGTTCAGCTGATACAATGCTATCAAAGGCTTCTAGGTGGGTAATTTTTGAATAAGTACTTTTTAAAATTATTTAAAAATGAGCATGTGAAGACATCTTTTTTGGAATTCAATCACATATACATATGCTACTACAGGGCCAAAAACTTGTTTCTTCAATAATTCAACTCTCCTAGTTTTGCTTTAAATATACAAGATAGTAAATCAGGTCTACTTTGGGCTTCTTTGTTCAATTGTAATTTTTCTTTGATTTCAAGCCAATTGGGATTACATGCAAAAGTTAAATATATATGAGGTTTTTCAAATCGTTGTACTAATGTCATAGCATCCATATATCTCTTGCGCATATCTCTAGAACCACCAATAAAGGAAGCTGGTAAAATAACTGTTTTTCCAACCTTTGAACCTTCAGTTTCTCCAAGTTTAATTCCATCAATAATTCCTTTGTACAATTCTGAAGGAATTTCAAGCAAAACAAAAAAAAAAAAAAAAAAAAAAAAAAAAAACTGAACGAATTTCATTTTGGTTGATTTTAAATAATCTAGTCTGTGAGTTTCAATTTTTGCATACATATCTACGACATATTTGACTTGTAAATGTGTCACTTACCCTTTCTAGACAACGGATTAGGATTTTTGCCTTTGATAAGCAGTGTAACGCAACAAACACTTCATACCATTTCGGTTGTGGTAAAGGGATAGCTGCTCCCAATCATGTGATGGTGATCAATTTATCAAAACAGCGACCCATCTCAAGGTTGTGGATAAACTTCATGTTTGGAACATCTTTTTCGTTGTCACTTGTCATAAAGTCAAATTAAGGCTTATTGTGAAATTTCTGTGGTTTTTTTTTTTGGATCTGAAATTTCTGTGGTTGGTTGTGAGTGTGAGAAGGAAATGAGCTAAATAACTTTATTCTCACCGTCATTGTTGTATTATAATGCAACACAATGCTTTAGAAAACTTGTTAGGCATGATTGTGCCATGAAACAGCATAATATAACAGATTGCCCCATTATACTATGGAGTAGCACAAGTCTTTCACATAGCTATTCTGGTAATATGAAGTATTTGATATTACTAATTTAATGCTCACCTGCATAAGTTCTAAAAGGCAATATTACATCTAATCCTACAATACCACATCCCATGACATTATTCCTTAAATTTTTTTTTTTTTGAATGCGATTATTCCCTGAATTTTATTCCGCCCATTATATAGAAAAATGCCCCAAAACAGATATCTTTCTTTATATCGAAATTAACTTATTGATATCCGTTAATAACCGATTAATGAAGTAAACCGGTGAGTGATCATCAAAATTGACTCAATCAATTAAGTTACCCGTTTTTCATAAGAGGAACATTTCTTTCAATTTAAAAGATTTGTGGAGATTCACTAAAACTAAACTTTAAAAATAGTTCAATTTTGCACATATTCCATTTTTCTTTTTCCGTTTCTTTTGGCAAAACGTTGACTTCTTGCATTAATACGAATTATTGCAAGCTGAGCGGAAAGAAATCAATAGGGTAATTGAAATCAAAATAAAATGTAATAAACGAAATACCCAAATGGAATTAATGCCCATTTGATTTGGGATTTTCTTTTTTTTTTTTTTTTTTTTCCTTGACCATTTGATTTTGGATTGAATGCGTGCCTCCTATCTTCTGCTATAAATTTGCAAGCCCTATGGCAGAAACCTTCATCCCTGGAGTTATTTGCAAATCTCACACGTAAAATAAACGAGATGGCCAAAACCAGAGTTTTTTCACTTTTCTCGTTCTGTTTCTCATATTGTTCTGCATAGGTTTGTCCTAATATTTTACACTTCTTTTTTCCTTTTATCATTTTAATTATCACAATTATTTTTTATGGTGTAGCTTATTATAAAGTACTCATTTTTGCATGCCACTTTTCATAGTATTTACAAACATGCATGTTTCAGTTGAATCTCAATAAAATTCACGTAGTTTTGTAATTGGTTGTGATGCATTTTACAATATTTGACTTCAAACCATTTTGGTTTATAACAAAGCGATAACCAAAATTTACAATACAATATTTTTATTTATTTATTAATTTATTTTTGTTTTTTGTGACTCGGGACGTAAAGAGGCGACATGTGCTAAGGAGACGCGCCCGGGACGCGATGACCCCGATTGCTTTAATTTCTGCGTACCATACTGCACCAACGGAGGCATTTGCAAACGTGAGGGATCTAAAACTTTTTGCCATTGTGCATGTTGACGATCCACATGATTTGATTGTTTGATTTGGAGTTAGCATAGAAGTGGGAGCTTTTAATATTAGGGACAAATAAGTGAGAACGAACATAAAGTTGTAGACACGTATAATAATAATAATAATAATAATAATAATTCCACTTCTTTTTCTTTCTTTTTTCATTTTGTTTTATATGCTTTATGGCATGTTATGATTAATGTATTAGTTTTCTCTTCTGGGAAATGTGGTTAAATTTTGAAAGTTTTTCCAGTCGTCGCATTAACCTTTTCTTTCTTTCTCTGTTTCTTTCTTGAGATTAAACAATGGTGTCACGTCAAATTTATATTAAACGATATATCAATATTTACAAAGATATTGACGACGTAAAAAACAAAAATTTATATTAAAACACTCTATTTTTAAATGAGATTTTAAGAAACCCTAAAATAAATAATTATTCATTAATCAGATGAAATTCTCAATAGAAATACCAATTATTTGATAAATATGTAAAGAAAAGTGTGATCATAATACCACAAATACTAAGCACACGTTCACAAATTAAGTAAAATAGATAAAAGTCAACATAATACATATACCATACATATATAGTTTCATACATGATGATAAATTATCAATACCAAAAGAAGCTTTTAGAAAGTTTGAAAGTATTTTAAACGCATTCTTAGTTTAAACAACATTAATACCAAGACATGGAGTTTGAATATTTTTTTATATAATTTTGGACATGCTATATTTTTTAGATTTTATTTTGAAAAGTAAACTAATATATATATTTATGTATATATATGAAGTTACAAAAATTTCTGTGAAAATTTTACTGCTATTTCCTCAAAATTTTTGTAAAATCTCTATGATATTCAGTTATTTAACACTACGTATTACTTAAAAATTAAAATTTTCGTAAAAATATTAATATTTACAGAAATATCCGTGGAAATTTCAGGATACTCTGCGGAAAAGATAATACACCCCTATTTCCATCGGTGCTTTCAAAATATAAAAATTTCCACGAAAATATCAGTAAAAATGTCGATATTTTCTTCTTTGGATTCAACAAAATGTAAAAACGACAGTCGATATTAAAAAACGCTACTTTATGTGCGTGGAGGAAAGAAATTATGCCCCATGGTTCACTGGTTTGAATTTTGTTGATTTAAACTTTTTTATTTGAACAAAAAAATGGAACTATGTGATTTAAATTGTAATTCGAATAAGCTTTTGGATGTACAGTTAAAATTTCAATTTTAACAGAGAATAAATTTTTATTTGTGTTTAGTAACTTTGAAAAGTAGAAAGAGTGGACACCTTTTTAATGTTCAAAAAGGTTTGAACATTTGAACAATAATGATTTGAACATTTGAAAACTTAAGGGGAATAAACAAAGAGTGTACACCTTTTTAATGTTCAAAAAGGTTTGAACATTTGAACAATAATGATTTGAACATTTGAAAACTTAAGGGGAATAAACTCTAAATTGGACAGTTTAATTTAGTTCAAACGATAATATAATTCGGATGGATGCTTACGAAACATGAGTTGAGACTGTACTCATCATTTAAACCGAGTTGAACTAAACAAAGTGAGTGCAACAAATGAGGTCTATATTAGTATAACGACGTGTCATTATATTAACACAAAAACAAAAAGATGACAGACCACGTGCAGTTTCTCAAAAATAACAATGGAGCTAGAAGAACAACGAGATGCAAGATGTAGTAATTTGTTCAACTTAGAGTTGAAAGCTTCTAAAAGTAAAAGTTTGATAGTGCTGTAGATTTGAAAAAATTACTTTTAGTTGTGTTGAAGGAAAAAACAAATGTTATAAAAAGTAGCTGAGTGTTTAGTAAACTGTAATTCTATAAATGTTGCTGGTTCCAAAAGTAGTGTAATAGCGTTTGGTAAATTGTGAGGTTGAATTGTTGTGGGTAGTTAAGATGACCGTAATTAATCATCTTAAATTAATATATAACGTAATTAATAATTGATAATTATTTAGTAAATAAAAAGTAATATATTAATAATATAATAATAATGAATAAATTATCATTAATCAGTACATTAGTAATTAAACTATATATATAATAAATTAATATGCTAAATAATTAAAAATAGTAATTAGTAATTAATTATAAGTAATTACTATGTTAGTAATGTACTCATATTTATTTTAGTTACATAATTAAATAATTAGTTAATTAATTACTAATGTTTATTTAATAATCTATTATTCAATATACTACATGATCAATTTTTTGATAATAATTTTTTTATAATGATTAATTACTAATTATCAATTATTAATTTTTATTGATTAATATATTACATATTGGTAATTATAATTTAATATTAATTATTAATTGAGTAATTACTATTTATTTTTTATTTACAAATTATTTACTAATTAATAGATTATTATTAACATAATATATGACTGATATATTAATTATTAATTATTTATTTAATAACCTATTATTACTTGTTTTAGTGTTAATATGTTATATAATTAAATTTTGACAATTAATCTTTAACTATTAATTATATATTAATTAATATATAATATAATTAGTAATTAATTATTAATTATTTAATATAACTTTGTTGATAATCATTAATTGTACTATGTTACTTTCCGTACAATCTAAAAACTAAAATTGTCTTTAAATTGCTTCTGATTTTAGCTATAGAGTCTTCAAAAAATCTTTTAAAATCACTTTTTATGATTTTTATCAAACACCATTGTTGACGGTGAAACTTCGTTAACAGAAATACACCGGATCACCCTTTGGTATCCCGTGGGGTTACTCGCTAGAAATTAGTTGTATATTTAAAATTATGCTAGGAAGTGTTTCTTATGTTTTTGTGAGCATGAAAAACAACACTTGAATAAGAGGACACACGAGGTTTATAGTGGTTCACTATGTTAATCAAGAGCTACATCCACTTGTGTATGGTTGATTTATTTTGGACTCTTTATAAATTACATGCACGTATGCTCTCTCTTCTCATGCCTTTTCTCTGAGAACCCTCCCTTTGGCGTATGGGGCTTTGCCCCTTTTTATAGCCTAAGCTTCCTTCGTGGGAGGTTTTCTTTCGTAGGTAGAAGTACTCGAGTGGCCTACTTTCTAGGCTAAGACCATAGCCCACTAATCAGTTTTGGACTGTTCACTCAGCCATTAGGTCTTCCATTATGGCTCTGCGAATCCTTATAATATCTTGCTACCCACTGTAAGGCGGTTTAAAGGTTTGTAATTAATGCCCGTATCGCAGATGTGTCCCACTCTTAGACGCACCTTTATGGTGTCAGGCATCTTTCTCTCATCGTCTGAGGTGCGCGGATCTTATGCCCTTTCTAACCTTAACGAAGGTTGTTTGCATAAGTTCGACGTCACAATTGGGTCGACGTGCGTCGAGGGTAGTTGAACTCTTGCTGTGTCGAGGATAATCGATGTCCTGGCGTCGAGGGTGGCCACCCTTTTGAGGGGAGGTAGGGCCATGTGTCATCCTGTCGACGCTTCACGTATCACCCATATTTTCCTACACAACAGCTGCCCCCCAGGTCGATGGATTCTTTTTTAGATAACCCTCGAGCTAGGTTCGGGTGTCTTCTTGTGCCTCGGGTGTGGGAATCCAATTTCGAGCCTACTTTCGTAATGATGGCCTTGATGCTTCGACTCTCCTCGAGGGACGTAACCGTTGCGTCGGTCAGTTCGCCAGGCTGACGTAAGGCTTCATCTTTCGAGACAACGAATATGAGCCCTTTGATCGTGTCCTCTTACTTTCCCGCCTTTGTCCGTTGTTGTCGGATCTGGGGTTGATGCCCCTTCCGTTGGATTTTGCGAATTTTAATCGGACGGCTAGGGGTTGAAGGCTTGTCTTCCCTTAAATATCCTCGAACCGAAGCCATTTTCTTTTTACCAAACTTCTCAGACTTCTGCCATTCTGCCTGAGTTTTTTCCTGCGGATTTCTTCTTGCATCCTTTGCTCTCCTTAGTGCTGCGTGAAGTCACTTTGGAACTTGCTTTTGCCCAGACTCCATTTTACAGGTCAGTTTTTAACGGCCGCTCGTTCGTACTTGCTTTAAAAATTGTCTTTCCTATCAAAAACCATAGACATGCTAATGTGGAATGTAGGGGATAGAGACCTTACTGTTTGCTTTGTATGACCCTCATAGGATAGTTTTTTTGACTCCTGACTAATTGTGGTCTCTAACTCCTGGGTTGAAATGAACCTTGTTTGTTTATGAACACTCGCCGTCACCATTTGTGTATGAATGGTCGACGTTATGTCTGAGGTGCTAGGTTTTTGAGTAGTCTTCGCTTGCCTTTTCCTCTCGACTTAGGATTTTGACTTGGCTCCTTTGTCTTTTTCACCATCAGAAAAAATGGCCTCAAACCCTCGTCGAGAGGACCCGTCGGCTGTGCGACTAGATTCTCCTCCTATAGTGGAGATCTCCTAGTCGTCTTCTTCATCAGATGGTGACTTAATACTGAGCGAATTAGAGGCATACATGGGTGGACCTAGCGAGGGTTTTGGTGATGAGTTCGACAGCGTCGACCGTATGCTGGAGGAAGAAGCAAATAAAATTCCATTTACGGGAGGCAGCGTAAGTGGGTTCGCTGCTTCTACGGTGGATGCCCCCTGGCTGCTACGAGTGGCGACCCAGACAGGCCATTTTTTACAGCTGATGTCATGGCGTCGACGGTCCGAAACAAAGATATCATTCGGGCTGTTAAGGAAGGTTGTATCGATGGGAGGTGGTTCGAGTACCTCCTCCCAGATATACATTTTAGGACCAGCATGCCTCCCACCGGGTACCTCCATGTATATACTCGGGCTGTTACGGCAGGGATGACTCTACCAGTTCATCCCTTCATTAAAGATTATTGCCATCATTATGGCATCTCTCATGCCCAGTTGGCGCCAAATTTTTGGTACTGTTTTACCGGCGCCTGGGTTCTTTGGAGCCAGCTATTTGACATGGATCTGCAGCTGGATGAATTTTTGTTTATGTATAGATTGTGCTATGTCACCAAATGCGATGGATGGTACTTTTTGAGTGGTCATGGGCGATCCCAGCCTAGGCTTGAAACGCTGATACGGGGTATCCCCTCGTCGTCACATGGGTGGAAACCCATGTTTTTCATGATTCGGGGGCCTTTTAATTTCCACCCTGAAGACCGTGTGCCCCGTCGTAGGAAGGTACAAACTTCATTCGGGCATATGGGTGAGAATTTGATACTTCGCCCTTTTTTTTTTTTTTTTTTTTAAATGTTGATTGCTCTTTTATCCCTCAATTAGCCACGATCGTCCGAAGCTTTCTGGACAGAGGTTGGAGAGGATTGAAACAGCCTTTTCGTACTCGGAGAAGGTTCGCCATATCGATACCCTATTAACCGAATTCAACCTTAGAGGGGAAGGGTTGATCCTCGACCTTCTTGATCCCTCTAATCCTCTCGCCGTCAGGGAATATTTTCATTTAAGTGACGGAGGTAAGCCCCTGGACTTGGCTCGACGTGCTTGCCTTCTCTTTTTTTTTTTAATTTTGGCCTACTGACTACATGTTGACTGGTCCTTTGCTCAGAAATGGCCTCCTTGAGGATTCAGCTTCTAGGCAAGCAGCAGCCTCAGCCTGTCCCGCCGTCTCAATCCAGAGGGCAAGAGAAAGCAAGCACCTCTTTTCCGGCGTCGAAGAGGAAGAAGACCGCGGAAGTTTCTTCGGGGTCGGGGGCGGAAGCTCCGCCGCTTAAAAGAAGGTGAAAAGAGAAGGCGCCAGAGACTGGGACATGGATGCCGGATGTCCCGATCCCCGATGTTGCTGGTATGCCTCCGGCGCCGAGGGAACGCGTGATTATGCCGGGTGAAAAAATCATGGATTCCAATTTCCAAGTCTCGGATATTTCTGACGCCGAGATTGGGGCTATGTTGAAGCTTCCTCCTCGTTTTTCCCTCATCTTCCAGGCTTTATATGAATCATTCCTTGAGCCGTATTGGATCTCCACCGCTCAGTCCTCTCTGGTGGATCGTCAGCGCAAGTAGATTTCCTTCCAGATTCATGTAAGTTCCGACCGTGCTTTCCTCTCTGTTTTTCTCTTTTTTTTAGAGATTCGTTCCTCGTACCATTATTCTGACTCCCAATTTTCTCAGGGCCTAGTCCTTGCCATTCTCAATCTCATTAATCTGGTCAAGGTTGAGGAACGTGGCAAGGAGATGGACAGCATGGAGGCCAAGCTTAACTCTCTTCTTGATGCTGCCAATAAAAAGCATATGTCTACCGTCGAGGAGAGGGACGTAGCTGTGGCCAAGCTGGAGAGTCTAGAAGGAGAACTAACCAAGCTACGGAGTCTTGAAATTAAGGTGCCAGTCTGAGGGTCGCGGTCGAAGATCTTACGAGGCGGGTGGAGGCTTCTAAGAAGAAATTGGCTGAAGCAATGGAGGCTGTGAAAAAGTCCTTTGCCGAGGGAAAGCTGAGGGGAAGAGGGAGGCTGAAGCCGAGGCCTCAGCGATGCTCGACGCCAGGCGTGCAGAGATTATTGAAGAGTTTAAGGCTTCTCCGGAGCTTATCGATATTCAAGACTTCCAATCTGCTAGTCAACAAATTATTGATCTAATTAAGCAAGAGCATCCTAAGTGGGATCTGGGCTTTCTTTACATTCCTCCTCCTCCTGCTGGTGACGGCACTTCTTCTCCGTCTGATGGTGATGACTCGGCGGTTGGCGGCGATGCTTAGGATTTCTCCCCTTCTTTTATATTATATTTTTTTTGTAATGTGATGACATTCTTTATATAATATTTGAAATTTCCTTTAATATTATATTTTTGAATATGGTAGATTTTATAATTGCTTTATTGCTTTCCTTGCCCCTTTGGGTCATCGTCTTAGAAAATTTCGTAAAATTTTCTAAGGTTTTCATCGCCTCTCCTCCTTGGAAGAGTCGGCGTTAGCTTTTGCCCCTTGGGGTCGTCGTCTTAGAAAATTTCATAAAATTTTCTAAGTTTTTCCTTGCCTCTCCTCCTTGGAAGAGTCGGCGTTAGCTTTTGCCCCTTTGGGGTCGTCGTCTTAGAAAATTTTATAAAATTTTCTAAGTTTTTCCTCGCCTCTCCTCCTTGGAAGAGTCGGCGTTAGCTTTTGCCCCTTAGGGTCGTCGTCTTAGAAAATTTCATAAAATTTTCTAAGTTTTTCTTTGCCTCTCCTCCTTGGAAGAGTCGGCATTAGCTTTGCCCCTTGGGGTCGTCGTCTTAGAAAATTTCGTAAAATTTTCTAAGTTTTTTAGTGATCCGTAGATCCCTTACTGCCCCCCTTGTCTGTTTAATGTACCTTGGTTTTTTAAGCAGACAAGTTTATTTAAGGGGTGAATTCCTTTTATTTTTGGACAATATTTCTAAAAACTCATCAATTTATTTAAATTGCCAAAAATATAACTAAGATGCGTTTAAAAAATTACATACACTATTGGTAGTATAGCCTTAGCTGTTCTGCATTCCACGGATGCTGAATTTGCTTGCTGGAGAGGCTTTCCAGAATGTAGGTGCCAGGACGCAACACTTCTCTTATTCGGTAGGGTCCTTCCCAAGTTGGGCCCAGAGGACCAGTATTTTTTAGTTTTGTACTCTGTGTTACCCTTTTCAATACTAGGTCTCCTGGGATGAACCTTCGTTGTTTGACTTTTTTGTTGTAATATCGTGCTGCCCTTTGTTGGTAGGCGGCAATGCGTAGTTGGGAGTTGAGCCTTTTTTCTTCTAATAGGTCGAGTTCTCCATTCATGGCGTTCGCATTTGCGTCGTCGTTGTAAATGACGGTTTGCAGAGTCGGCGTTTCAATTTCTATGGGGAGTACCGCCTTGACGCCATATGTCATGGAGAATGGTGTTTCACCCGTGGTAGTTCGGCTTGTCGTTCTATATGCCCACAGGACCTTTGGAAGTTCTTCTGTCCATTTCCCTTTTAAATCATCGAGCTTCTTCTTTAGGGTATACTTTAGTATCTTGTTGATGTTGGGAATGGTGTCCTAGAAGCATAAGATGTAATAGGATATTTATTATTTATTTAATAAAAGAGTTTATTCATCAATTTTATGTGTATATATTTGTGAATATTTTATGAATATCAATGAAAATTTCATGATTATTTATGTAACCTTAAACATTGTATATAAGTGTTATATACGAGAGGATAATGTTTAAGGATAATA
>NW_010359499.1:498925-499337 GCF_000414095.1 Morus notabilis
GAGATATTGAATGAGTGTATTTCGTATAATGAGATTATGTGGAACAAGGACACAGACACAAATATGAATTTCTAATAATTTTGTTAAGTATAGAAATTCTAATTGAGTCTACCGATGGTCATATATAGGATGATCTTAATCCTGAGTTCTTAACAGACTCCTATTTATGGATTTGTGTCTTTTGATTTACTCGGTACGGATTCTGAGATCCTGAATCCTATTCCTTGTATTTTGGAGACATGATGAAGTAGGTAGCCGGAAATATTATTACACGAGATGGAATCCATTCCTTCTTAAGAAAGAAGTAGATAAATAATTCTCTTGAGGGTTGATTCGGTACTTGGACCAGTAGGAGCTCCGATTCATGAATGTGTTTTATGAATCACTGTCCATTAGAGAATCAATGGTACTC
>NW_010359499.1:500221-516825 GCF_000414095.1 Morus notabilis
TCTATAGAAATTTTGGAAACAATTTTTTAGTCCTAAGAGTTAAGGCTGGCCGAAATTCTCAAGAGAGAAAGGAAGGAAAAATTTTTTCTCCAAAAATTCCACATCGTGCATGTGATGGTGTTTGTGGAAATTCGAGTGTTTATTGTAACCCGTTTTGTCTCATGTGTGCCCACACACACGTCTTCATGGATTCTAGGAATTAATGTAGAAGACATTGGTTTTCTAAACACAAAGATTGGAGCAAGGACTGTTCGTGGTCAAAGAACTCAAGTTATCATCCGAGTCGGCTTCCAGGTATTTTTCCTGATTGAGTTCTTGATATATATAAGTTAATGAGATTAATTTATTCGTGCATAAATTAATATAATCTATAGAGTATCTCAAAAGTTTTATGAAAATTTTTGTTATACACGATCCGCCTCTTCCCCGCACCACCGCGCTTCCGCAGCCGGATTCGATTCGGCAACCAACAGTTGACAGCCTCGACTTGACCATTGGATTGTGGATGTATTGGTGCCGAGAAGTCTTTTCGGATGCCTAAGGTGTCGCAGAACCTTCGCGTTGAGGCATTATCGAACTGTTTCCCATTATCAGATACTATTGAGTGTGGGACCCCAAATCTGCACACGATGTTGTTCCCCATGAAGTTGGTGCAAACTGCTTTTGTGGTCGTTGTTAGAGCCTTCGCCTGTGCCCATTTAGTGTAGTAGTCTACTGCGACGATAACGAACTTAAAGCCTCCTGGTGCAAGGTGTAAAGGTCCAATTAGGTCGATCCCCCATTTGGCAAAAGGCCATGGGCTGAGAATTGGGGTTAGGTTCTCTGGGGGTGCTCTGGGAATTGTCACATATCTTTGGCATTTGTCGCAGCGTCGAGCGTATTGGAATGCATCATTTTTAAGCGTAGGCCAATAATACCCCCATCTCAAAACCTTAAGAGCCAAAGACTGTCCCCTAGAATGATTACCGCATACTCCTTCATGGATTTCCTAGAGGACCTTTTGGGCTTTGCCATCGTTTAGACATCACTGCAAAGGCGTGGAGTAGCCTCGACGGTAAAGTAAATCATCGTATAGTAGGTACCTGGCAGCTCTATATCTGAGTCATCGGGCCTCGTCTTTATCACTCGGCAGCTTTGCATGTGTCAGATATTGGATTAGTGGTGTTATTCAGCCCTCGTCCGTCTGGATGGTCAAGGCCTCAATCTTTTCTTCAATTGTTGGTCGCTCCAATTCTTCGATGGGAACAATTTCTAGTATGTCAGAATTTCTAGATGACGCTAGTTTGGCCAAGGCGTCGGCGTTGGTGTTCTCAGCTCGTGGTATTTGAAGTATTTCATAGCTTTTGAACCTGGCGAGCTCTTCCTTTACCTTTCTTAAGTATGCACCCATTTTTTCACCGCGCGCCTAGTACTCCTCATTTACTTGTCCAACGACCAGTTGAGAATCGCTGAAGATGCTGAGCCTCTTGACTTTTAAATGATTTACCAATCGTAATCCTGCAATCAACGCTTCGTACTCGGCTTCATTATTTGATGCCTTGAATTTAAATCGTACCGCCGAAGTAATTTTGTGGCCTTCTGGGCTGATTAACAGGACGCCGGCTCCTGACCCGTTTTCGCTCGACGCCCCATCTACGAAGAGCCTCCATCTTGTCATCTCGACTTTGTGTGTGGAGAGAGTTGGCCTATGAGAGAATTCAGCTAGGAAATACGCCAGCGCCTGCCCCTTAATGGCTGTTCTTAGTACATATTTAATGTCAAACTAGCTTAGCTCTACCGACCATTTGAGAAGTCGACCAGAAGTTTCAGGCTTTTGCAACGCTTGTCTTAACGGGTGATTTGTTAGAACCCGTATTGTGTGGGATTGAAAGTAATGCCGAAGCTTCCTTGAGGCTACCATCAGGGCAAGGGCTAGTTGTTCCATTTCAGTGTATCTTGACTCGGCGCCGAGGAGTCTTTTGCTTACATAGTAGACTGGCAGCTGGACTTTTTCTTCCTCTCTTATCAGCACCGAGCTCACGGCGTGTTGTGACACGGAGAGGTATAAGCTTAGCTCTTTGTTGGCGATGGGTTTCGACAGGATCGGTGGCGGCTTGTCTAGGTGCTCTTTTAATTTTTGGAAGGCTTCCTCACAGTGTGGCGTCCATTCAAAATGCTTACTTCCTTTTAAAGCGTCGAAGAAAGGGACACACTTATCTGTTGCTTTTGATATGAATCTGTTCAGGGCGGTGACACACCCTGTCAACCTTTGAACCTCTTTTGGTTTAGTTGGAGACCTCATATCCTGTAGGACTTTTATCTTTTCGGGGTTAGCCTCTATTCCTCGATTACTGACCATGAAACCGAGGAATTTCCCCGATCCGACTCCAAAGGCGCATTTTAGGGAGTTTAACTTCATGTGGTACCTTCTTAATACGCAAAACATTTCCCCCAAATGGCCGACGTGCTGGGTGGCCCTGCTACTTTTCACAAGCATATCCTCGACGTAAACTTCCATTGATTTGCCGAGTAGTTGAGCAAACATTTTATTCACTAGCCTTTGATATGTAGCCCCTGCGTTCTTCAAGCCAAAATGCATTACCTTGTAGCAGTAGAGGCCTCTATCGGTTATGAATGATGTGTGCTCTTCGTCGGTCGGATGCATATGGATCTGGTTGTACCCGGAATAGGCATCCATAAAACTCAGCATCTCATGCCCTGCAGTGGCGTCGACCATTTGGTCTATTCAAGGGAGCGGGAAACCATCCTTCGGGCATGCTTTGTTGAGGTCACTGAAGTCGATGCATGTTCTCTATGTCCCGTTAAGCTTGACTATCAAAATGGGGTTTGAGACCCACCGAGGGTAATGGGCCTCTCTAATGAAACCGTTGTTGATCAGCTTATCGACCTCTTCTTTTAATGCCTCGTACCTCTCTGGGTTCATTGGTCGGCGCTTCTGGCGTTTGGGGGGATATGAGGGGTCGACGTTAAGAGAATGACATATGACTCCTGGGTTGATCCCTTCCATATCTGCATGATTTCAGGCAAAGACATCCAGATTTTTTTTTAGGAAGCTCTCGACTTCTGCCCTAAGTGACGGGTCTAAGTCGGAGCCTATTTTGAGCACTCTGGTTGGCTCGTCCTCGTCGACTTGGATTTCTACCAACTGCTCGACGGGTTGAGACCAGGCGGCCTCCTCTTGGATTATGGGGTCTATGTCTTCCACGACACCCTGATAGACCACTCTGGATTCCTCCCTCCCGGGCTGGTCGTATCCGCGTAAAGCATCAGAATATGCAATCATAGCCTCATACTGGTTGCTTTTTATTTCACCTACTCCGTTTGGGGTAGGGAATTTGATCTTCTGGTGGTAAATGAAGGTTATTGCCCTTAACGCCTAAAGGGTTGGCCTTCCAATGACGGCATTGTATTGGGAGCCTCCCTTGATTACCACGAAATTGGCCATTATAGTGGCCTGTCGGGGTTTCTCCCTTACGGTTATAGGCAGTCGGATTGTTCCCTGAGGGATGACGGAATCCCCAGTGAAACCGTACAAGCGTCTGGAGGTTTTTTCAAACTACTCCTTCGGGATCCCCATTTTTTCTAGGCAGTCCGAGTATAGAAGGTCTACCGAGCTTCCATTGTCCACCAGAATTCAGAATACGGTGTGATTTCCAATTACGGCTTTTACCACCAAAGCGTCGTTATGGGGGAAGTAAACCCCGTTGGCATCGTCTTCATTAAATGCTATGTCAGCATTGCCGAACCTCGTTGCTTTTGTGGCGGAGACATTCCAGAACCTTTCCTGGTACACCCCCTGGCTTCGTGGGCGTAATCTTTCTGAGATTTTCTCGAGTCTCCTCCAATATACGGACCGCCGAGGACGGTTCGTATGACGCCGATGGGTTCCCGGTCCTCTAGTCGCTGGTTCTGCTCTCGACGTCGACCGTCATTTTGGCCACCGTGGCCATCGTTTCTTGGTCGTCGCTCGGCTTTGAACTCCTACAGCCTGCCTTCTCGGATTACCCTTTCTATTTCGTCTTTTAGATCGGCGCAATCATTGGTGTGGTGGCCGACGTCGCCGTGGAACCTACAATATTTCTTCTGGTTCGTTCGGCTCGGATCTGACTTCATTGGCTCGGGGCGGCGCAGTAAGTTCCCGCGACCCACTTGATTAAATACTTTCTCGACTCTTACTGTTAATTCATGGTAGGAGTCGTACCTTTGAAACGGTCGAGGCTTGCGGTTCTCCTCTTGCCTTGGTTTCTTAGTTTCTAGAGTGTTTGGCGCCGAAGCAGATTGCTTGTCTCCGCCTCCTCGCCGCTTCTTCCCGTCCTGTTTTCCTGCCGTCGACCCTTGCTCAGTCCCTTTATTTTTGTTGGACCTGTGCTCAGGGTCGTTTGCATATGCTTCTTCGGTGTTGATGTACCATTGCGCTCGTGCAAGGAATTCTCTATAGCTGGACGGAGGCTTCTAGTTCAGCTCTCTCTTGAAGGGGTAATTTTCTTCATGCTAGATAATACCCCCATCAAGGCTTCCCTGTCAGTTATGTCCGTTGTTGCAGCAACAACTTCCCCATACCTTGCGAGTTATTCTTTTAATGACTCGTTTGGCTTTTGGTACATTGTAGTAAAGTTCTGCTTTGGAGGGACATATTTCTTTACTCCCATAAACTAGAGGGAAAATGCTTCCTTCAACTTGTCCCAGCTTGAGATGGAGTTTGGTTTTAACGTTCGAAACCATCTCCGGGCAGAGTCTGTTAAATGGTTTCGGAAGGCTCGGCACATGATCTCCTCGGCATACCTATGCAAGAGCATGTGCACTGTGTACATTTCTAAGTGGTCATCGGGATCCCCCCAGCCGTTATATGGTGGGATCGAGGGTGACTTGTATTTATCGGGGAGAGGTGGCGCCATGATTTCCTCGGTAAATGGGTGGTCGTGCGTCCGACTAGGTGTGATGTCGACGTTCACCACCTCGGCCACTCGCCCTATATTTTTCTTTAGGCCGGCGACATCGCCCGTGAGTTTTTGCTCTAGGCTGCCCATGCGCTCCATAATGGCCAGTGCCTTCTCCGTAGAAATTGCAGAGCCATCTCCTCTCGACATCTCGGCCCTTTGCGCATTGGCTCCGCCTCTTGCCCGTCCGCCCGTCTGTACCGACCCCGCATCTCCTGGAGGGTTCCTGCCAAGGTTCTGAGGTGGCGCTTCGGGGTTTCCCAGGCCTCCGGCTACTTGGTTCTCGGGAGCTCGGAGTCCGGCGGCCTTTATACGGCTGCCGGTGGATTGGGAGGGCCGTGGCCTGGGATCACCTCGAATATTTTCACTATCCTCGATTCCTTCCGGGATCTCTTGGCGGTCACCGGGGTTGTGGTTTCTAGCCATGGTAGCTTCTATTGGCCTCGGGGCGTCTTCCAGAGGCGGCATCGAGTTCCTTCCGTCTAAGCGCTCAACCACAGTCATCAGTCCCCGCACCAGGTCAGTTAGGGTAGTGAGCTGGGCCTGCATCTGCACAGGATCTGGTTGTAGTACGTTTGGGGGTGGAGCTCCGTTCCTAACCGGAGGTAGATCTTCTTCCATCCCGTTGTTTGCCGGATGTGCGGCAGTTTCTTCCATCTGGCCGCATTGGTTGATGGCCTCAACTCTTCTTCTTGGAGGCATGTTAACTAGCGTATGAACCAGAGATTCTGGGTTCGGTCCCCAGTGGAGTCGCCAATTGTTGACGGTGAAACTTCGTTAACAGAAATACACCGGATCACCCTTTGGTATCCCGTGGGGTTACCGGTTAGAAATTAGTTGTATATTTGAAATTGTGCTAGGAAGTGTTTTTTATATTTTGTGAGCATGAAAAACAACACTTGAATAAGAGGACACACGAGGTTTATAGTGGTTCAATATGTTAATCAAGAGCTACACCTACTTGTGTATGGTTTATTTATTTTGGACTCTTTACAAATTACATACACGTATGCTCTCTCTTCTCACGCCTTTTCTCCGAGAACTCTCCCTTTGGTGTATGGGGCTTTGCCCCTTTTTATAGCCCAAGCTTCCTTCGTGGGAGGTTTTCCTTCGTAGGTGAAAGTACTCGAGTGGCCTACTTTCCAAACTAAGACCATAGCCCACTAATCACTTTTGGACTGTTCACTCAACCATTAGGTCTTCCATTACGGCTCTGTGAATCCTTGTAATATCTTACTACCCACTGTAAGGCGATTTAAAGGTTTGTAATTAATGCCCGTATCGCAGACGTGTCCCACTCTTAGATGCACCTTTAGGGTGTCAGACATCTTTCTCTCGTCGTCTGAGGCGCGTGGATCTTATGCCCTTTCTAACCTTAACGAAGGTTGTTTGCATAAGTTCGACGTCACAATTGGGTCGACATGCGTCGAGGGTAGTCGAACTCTTGCTGTGTCGAGGATGATCGATGTCTTGGCGTCGAGAGTGGCCACCCTTTTGAGAGGAGGTAGGGCCACGTGTCATCCTGTCGACGCTTCACCTATCACCCATATTTTCCCATACAACAACCATTATTAATTTCTGATAACTAGAAAAATAATTTTAAACTCCAAAAAAATATTACCAAACGCACCCTACACGGTATACCGTATTGTTTGCTTAATTAAATGACAGCAAACGCCAACACCACACATTGGAGCGTTTGGTAGAGGGATTCGTTCCCTGATTCGAATCATGATTCGTTGTTCGCTACAGTATTTTCTCTCACAAAAAATACACGTAAATCGAAAATGGTTCGAATCACATGGTTTGAATCCTCCAACCAAACGAACCCACACGTGACAAAAAGACAACTAGTTATGCAACAATTGACACGTCGTTTATACCGCAGCAAGTAGAAACGGGCAACGTTTTTTCCCCTCAAATGAAATAATTATTCTTGATGACAGCTCGCATGTCGTTTATCCGCTAAAATGACAAATGGACTGATCAAACCGATCCAATCCAATCCAATCCGCAAGGTGCAGATTAGATGCGGATTGAACCTAAAAAGTAACCAATCCGCAATATATATCTATTAAAAAAAATCTTTTCTAATATTTTTTTATATGTCTTAGTTCCTAAATATTTTTTACGTGGATTTCTTTAGAATTGTTTGGATTTCTGTTGAACTATGTCTTGATTTCTTTCTTTTTTTTTTTAAGAACAACTATGCGTGAAGAGAAAAAAAGACAAATACTCTTAAAATATATGAGTTTTAGATTTCATTCTTTACACTTAATTAATATCTTTTAGTCAAAAAACTAATGTCGTGTTTAAAATTATTTTTTTTGTTTTTCACATTTTTCGAGAAAAAAAAATTAACAATTATAAAACGGCGTTTGACATAATTAAAAATAAAAAATAGAAATAAAAACGATTTTTTGGTTTAGTGTAAAATGTGAGAGAAATGAAAAATGACTTTTAGTCGTTTTTTATTTTCGTTTTCTCCTCTCTCAAGCAGAGAGACATTAATGGGATTTTTAATACTGAAAATAATTTCTTGATAAAACTACCAAACGCATTTTCAAAAATAATTTCTGTCTGAGATTAAAAACGTTTTCATTTCTATTTTCATATAAAAAATAAAATTATTTTAGAATGAGTTCCAAACACACCTTATATTAATTAAAAATAGTATTAATCAAGAATAAAAATAGAAATATTAAAACAATCAATTCAAATAGTGAGTTCATCGATTTTCTCATCTAATGTGTGTGCGTTGTGTGTGAAATTTGATTTTTTAGCTTGTGTAACATGAGCGGGGCCATTATGAGACTAGTTTACGACTTATAATTTAGTTTTATTGTCTAGCTTAACGAATGAAAATGATTCTGATTAGAAATATCAATCGATCTAAAAACTTTAATTTTTAAAATCCTAAACAACTGATTAAAATAACCAATTCAATCCGCAATTGGATTGGATTAGATTGAATGATGTGCTAATTGCGGATTGGATTGGATGTGAATTTAAAAATTCACAATGTGTGGATCAGATTGGTTTGAGCTAAAAACTGCGGTTTAGATCGGATGACCACCCCTAGTTGCATTGAAAAATGACAATAAACTTTACATGAAAAACGACATGTCGGTTTTCACAGTTAAAACGATAAATAAGAGTGTCGTTTGCTGCCATTGAGGATAACATAAAACTTTCTTAGTTGTCGTTTTGCAAGAGCACAGTAGTTGTAATTTTTATAATAAAATATTTCACTCTTCTTCCATTCCTCCTCTTCATTTTTTTAATTTAAGTTCATTGATTCAAATTTTTATCTTTTAAGTTTACTAATTTAAATTGAGATATAACTTTATACGAGAATTTTTTACTGTAGTAAAAAAATTAAATGTGACTGTTTTAATAAAAAAAATTAAATGTGACTGTTTTTAAGAGTTTTTTACTGTAGTAAAACTCAAATTTTAAACTTAAATGAGTGAAATAAATGAGACCTTAAAACCTGTTTAATTCGTTAATTTAAGTTTTTAATTTAAATTAAGATATAACTTTTTATGAAAACTTTTAACTGTAATAAAAAAATAAAATGTAACAGTATTTTTACTATAATATTACTGTAATAAAACTCAATTCAGAAACGGACCTTACTATTCGTATATAGACTCGAGTACTCATTTCTCTCTCCTTTCCAGAACAATTCTTAGGGTCTGTTTAGCTTATTAATTTGAGTTTTTAATTTAAGTTGAGATGTGATTTTATGTGAGAATTTTTACTGTAATAAAAATTATAATAAAAAAAATTTAATGTGATTATTTTTGACATCTTTTTACTGTAATAAAATTTGAATTCTAAACTCGGTTAACGAGACCTTAGTATTCGTATATATAGACTCGAGTACTCATTTCTCCCTCCTTCCTTCCAGAACAATCTGTGCAACTACCATGGCTAGGGCTCCAACCAAGCACGGTCGCGACGAAGCTCTGGTATTACTGTTCTATCCTTTGCCTTCTTCTTTACTTGTCTGGTTTCTGAGAAATCTAAGGACAAAAAAAAAAAAAAAGAAGAAAGAAAACAATTTGACGAAGAAAATGAAACCGACAGCTGAAAAACTGACGCGGTCGCAGATTGTTGGGTTATTTTATTGTTAGTAATGTAGTACGCTAAGAACATTGATGATATTGAGGCGACGTTTGTTTGTTTGTTTTTTCTTTTTTTTTTTTGAGTGGGATTAGGTTATTGATTTTGAATTGGATGCCTTTTTTGTTCGTCCGCTTCTCCCAGGCTTTCCAGGGGTTTTTGAATGATTTGCAGGATTGGGAATTTTCCCTCGAAGACAAGGACAAGGACAAGAAAATGAAAGCTCAAGCTTCCGACAAGGGAATATCGGTAAATTTTGTTAAACCCACTTTATAATTTTACCGATATTTTAGTACCCAATTGTTGTTGTAGTTTTATGTGGTTTAGGAAATTTATGCATTTAGTGACATTTTGGCACTTTGTTCGGTTCTATTCATAGGTTCTAAGGTTTTATGTATCTTTTCTTCTTCTTTTTTTCCCCCTTTCTTCTAGATTTTGATACGTGTATGAATGGTGAACGTTTTTCCTTTTTTCAAATTTTTTTTTTTAACTTTCCATCTCTTCGAATGGGAGTTAAAACCAAATACGCAGATTGTAGAAGTTGTAATTAGTGGGTGTGGAATAACTCTAGCATAATTAGTATTTGGCCTATACCGTGAATTCATATAGCCAATGAATTGGTGTTAGTAAGATTATCTGCATAATCTTGCCTGTAACTTTGTAAAGGTTTCATCTTCCAAGAAGATTGGAGAAGCTGGCAAAGACAGGAAAGCAGCAGGAAAATCATCGACGTTTGAATATTTAAGTAGCTCAATGCCGTATGACTACTCTAGAAAATATGACGCAATTAATCAAGTGTCAAGTAGTTCAATTTCCGAAGACAGTTACACGGATGCAGCTTCAGAGAAGGAATTGGTAGGAGTTTTTGCCATTAGTCGATACTATCTCAAAATTTTATCTGTTGCTCAACTTAAATGTTAATTTCTCTGTTGATATGTTGACTTTCAGGGCAATGAGTATTTTAAGCAGAAGAAGTTTAAGGAAGCTATTGACTGTTATTCCAGAAGCATCGCCTTGTCATCAACTGCAGTAGCTTATGCAAATAGGGCAATGGCATATCTTAAACTAAAAAGGCAAGTTTTGTTCCAAACACTATGGTTTGTTAACAAATTTTATATAGTGATTGTGTTAATGGCCAAACACTATAGCAATAGAGGTTTGAACTTTTTGGTTCAAACTTATGAAACAGATGAACACAAAGTGTATGGAATTTATAAATTTAGGACAAACTTTTCATTCCAAAATGATAGTGGTCTTATATTATGGTTATTATGTTTACTTGTTAACCCAAAAAAAAATGGAAGAAAAAAATCATCAACAGTAAGGATATACAAGTGAGAGTAAGGCTTTACGTCCTCTATATATTTATTTATTTATTTTGTGTGTGTGTGTGTGTGTTTCCTAAGCTCCTTCCTTACCTAATATTCTTTTGCAAATCAATTTTCTTGATTAGATTTCAAGAGGCTGAGGGTGACTGTACAGAGGCCTTGAACATGGATGACCGTTACATCAAGGCATATTCTAGACGAGCAACAGCTAGAAAAGAACTTGGAAAACTTAAAGAATGCATTGAAGGTATGTGACAGCTAAACTGGGTTTTGGTTCCTGATATTGATATATGATATAGAACACTGGTATATCACTGTAATCTTGATCTCTGATGTAATTAATATAGCTAACCGCAGATGCCGAGTTTGCCTTGCGGTTGGAGCCTAACAACCAAGAAATCAAGAAACAGTATTCTGAGGCCAAATCTTTGTGCGAGAAAGTAAGTATATTTTCATTTTCAGATGTTGCTTCTTTTTTTTCTTTTTTTTTTTTTAATGAGAAAAGCCTTTCATTGATAATCATCAATATAATAATCAATTACAAGGGAAGAGGATGAGGAATCC
Source organism: Morus notabilis (assembly GCF_000414095.1). NCBI lineage: Eukaryota > Viridiplantae > Streptophyta > Magnoliopsida > Rosales > Moraceae > Morus > Morus notabilis. Next base: position 511,179 of record NW_010359499.1, read on the forward strand.
TCAGCAAAAACAAATAGAGTACTTCTAAGAATCATCAATTACAGATGTTGCTTCTATTGTTTTCTTATAATCTTCTTGAAGATCAAATCATCGTGGTAAATTGTGGTTGCTTCTAGCATAATGTTTTTGTTGAACGTTTTATTTTCTTGAGTGTCTACTATCTTACTGTATGCAAAAGAAAGCAAATTTTGGTACTAGTTTCCCACAGTTCAACTTCAACTTTCATTTTCTTTTCACTTTAGAAAGCATGTACCATTTAGTTGTGGTATGCAATTTGTATTTCTTGACTTTTTAAGTATAGCCGTTATATTTGGGTGGGTAAATTTCTCCTTCTATCAGACCCAAATGAAGCTTTCGAGTGGTGGAATAGCTAAGTTTCCATTTCACCTTCCCTCTGTTCAACTAAAGACCAGCGATTGTAAGATCACGTAACAAAATATTTAGCTTAATAGGCTTCTGGTAGTCTGTTATTGTGCTTACTACTTGTCTATTCTTTATTTCATCATTCAGTGATGATGGACCTTGGAATCGGTATCTGTCTCTTGTTTAAAGATTGCAACTTAATATAGTCATTATGTCCTTTTCTAAAGAATTGATCCCGTAATAGCATGTCCTGTCAGTCTTCATATGTGGGGTTTATAGGTCTTGTAATTCTATGTATTGTTTAGTGATGGCTAAATATTATAGGGTTTCAGTTGAAATTACTATCCTTTGCTTTTTTTTTTTTTAAATTTAATTATGTACTTATTTCTTTTTGGAGGTTTATCAGAAAATAAGGGGAGAAATTAAGAACAGTGAAATCATGACTATATTTTATCTTTTTTCAGGTAATTCTTCAGAAGGCTTCTGTAGCACTGGAAAATACCGTACAAAAAATGCAGAAAGCAGAAAAGAAAGATACCAAAGTGCAGAATAATGGGATCCAGCCTGTTGAAAGTGCTACTCAAAAGACTGAAGCAGCTGTAGCTGAAGATTACACAAAGGTATCAACAGTTTAATTTTTTCCCCTTCTGCTCAAAATTTGTTTGTCTCCTTATATGTCTTAAATGCTTCTAGTTTGTGATGGTATTATAACGTCAACCTATCTCAACTGATGCTATTAATTCATCTCCAAATATTTCCATGCTATACCATCAATAGACTTTCAATCAGTCACTCACGCTCTCTCTCTTTCTCTGGCAGATAAACCAAACAGCTAAAAAGCAAGAGCCAAAGGCATCAGTGCAAGAGCTCGCATCTCGAGCTGCATCCCGAGCTATGAATGGAACTGCAAAAAACATTAGATCACCAACTTCAGCTTATCAGTTTGAGGTTTCTTGGCGAGGACTTTCTGGTGATCGTGCTTTACAGGCTAGTCTACTGAAGGTATGTAAAAGAGTTAATTGTGATTTGGTTTTTGAATTTTTTTTAAAATTTATTGGAGTATATTGTAAAGATATATATTGCCAAGATGCAATACTCTTCTTCCTTTCAAATTATGAATTGGCAGATCTTACCTCGATGACTTCCAAATATTTCCTTAGATCGAGTTTCTCGCAGCACAGTTGATAGGTTGACATTGTGATGAACTGACTTGTTTATGCCACAGCCATAGAAAGGCTTTCTATTTGTCCACTATCTTTTAATTACATGTTCGCCAATTATTAGGAACTCTAGATCATCTAATTGTCCACCCTTTTTTCATTTCATTTATAGTTTTATACTCATAAAATTATTGTGGTTTCTTTGTTAGACTGTATCTCCAGGAGCTTTACCTCAGATATTCAAGAATTCTTTGACCGTTCCAATTCTAGTTGACATTGTCAAGTGTATTGCAACTTTTTTCATGTAAGTGAAGTTCATTCCTAGAATGCTTGATAGCCTTGACTTTCCTTTAACCTTCATAAAGTACTCATTCTTCTTTTTTATTTTCCCGGGCTGACAGCGAAGAAATGGATGTAACTGTAACTTTTCTGGAGAACTTGACCAAGGTCCCAAGGTTTGACATACTCGTCATGTGTCTCACTTCCAAAGACAGAGCAGGTACGGTTTCTTGTATTGAAGTCCTTAAAGTTTTGACATGCTAGACATTCTCTATCAATGAGCTGGTGGTGGCAATACACTTTTAAATTTTTCTAAAAGCCAGATCTCGTAAAGATCATGGTGGCATGATTTACCACTTTGCCCTTTTGATATTATGGTGTCTTGAAACTATCTACTGGTTTCTAGGATCTGTTTGTTTCTAGGTTTGTACCACAAAATTTTGGTTCAAACCTTTTTCCTTTTTTTTTTGCTATAATGTTCTCTCACAACAATTTGAACAAATTTGAATTTCTGTTCAAAGTTCAAACTTTATGTTCAAACTGATGAACCAAACAGGCCATATATATATATATATATATATATATTTTTTTTTTTTTTGCGTGACAATACCATTATATACTAATTTAGTTACCACTTGAGCAGATCTTGTTAAGATATGGAACGAGGTATTTTGTAAGGAGGCAACTCCAATTGAGCATGCAGAGAAACTAGATAACTTGCGTTCGAAGTACTGCCTCAAGCGATAATAAATGTGAAATGAGATTTAGAGGGCGGTGTGTGTGAGATCTCAATTTCCAGTCTGCTCTATCTCCTCTGTAAATCATTTTTGTAAGACATTGAAATGGTCCATTTTCCTTTAGTTAAGACACTTTGTAAGTTTATAAGCCAAGTTTTTTAGGTTCTGAAATTTGATCTTGACTAACTGTTGTATTGTGTACAGTCCTCTTTGTTTGCAAATGCAACTTTCTGACCCCCTTTGAAAGGGTTTATAATTTATAAATGCAACTTTGGTCACGATGCATATCATTTTTATTTTGTTGGAGGAATAAGTGTTATGGGGAGAGAGGGTAATGTGCTCAAATAATCTCGGGGAGGCGGTGCTTTTACGCGTGGCATATAAATCCTTCAGCCTACAAAACCTTGTTGACGAGATTAAGCACCTTTACCACCCCACCAAACAATTGGTGGTAAATTGGAAATGTATGAAGGCATAATCAAACGTATTGTATGTTGCAGGTGGGTGGGATCTATATGGCTCGTCAATGTGTAGAAAAACTTGTTCATTTGATGAGTTGTAAGGCCCACTGGTTGAATAACTTATTTCTTCTTTCAAAGGGTGTTTGATTTTCATATGCACTCTTTAGATATATATTTTTTTAATAATTTAAGGACGACTACTGAGTCTGATCCGTTCTTTTGTCTAGAGTGGAAACAATGATTTACGAGTGTATTGAAAGCCATTCTCAAGTCTCGGGAGCAATCGAAAGATCCATTTCCTTTGGACTGTTCCCCTCTCACCACAGTCACAACGCATGGCCACAGGTGATCTTTTGTCGGTATCTGGGGTTGATCCAGTGTGGTCACCTGCCATTGCTTTTTTACCCTTGTATCTTCCAAAAAAAAGTGAGGAAAAGAGGTTGTTATTGTAATAGAGGTGATGAGCTTCTCATGTCATAATAAAGCGTACGAGTAATTTGCACCAAAAATTGTTCTCTCAACTCCCCGACTGTTTTCACTTTTCACAATCTCTTCTTTTTTTCGTAGTTATGACCCGTCAGATTATTTTAAACATAGTCTCGTTTATTTCACGGATTCGAGTTTTTAATTTCAATTTTACTACAGTTAAAAGCTCTCACAACATGTTATTTTTAACTTTTGCTGTTACAATTAAAAGCTCTCACACAAAATTATATCTCATCTCAAATTAAAAACTCAAATCAGCGAACTGAATGAGGCCTACACTACCCTTACGAAGCTCTTTTTTATATATAAAAAAAAACTGTTAGAGCGCCTAGCGGAGCCTGTCACTAGAAGCCAATTGAGTTGACGAATGGAATGCATCATGGTTGGTGAATGGAATGCATCATGGTTGGTGAAGGCAGACTGCCATATTTGGTGGCTCCACCATTTATAAGCCCATCGGCCATCCCAAAGGAAATATGAAAGAAAAAATTGAGAATTTAGAGTATGAGTTTGGACTTTTATTCTTTATTCTTGATAAATATCCTTTTATTAGTGTAATTATTTGACTAAAAATGTTATGAATCAAGAGTAAAGGATAAAAATCTTGATTCATGTACTTTTAAAGAGTAGTTATCAAGATTACCCAATATGAAAAGAAAAAAAAAAGGGGCCAACCTACGCAGTCGAATTTGAGGGTCCTCCAATGTGTTGTGAATAGACAAGTTAGTCATGTCCATCTTTTTATGTTCGTTACTTTTTCTTTCTTGTAATCACCATTTGCTAATCTTCCATTACAATTCAAGGTCACTTTATCCAGTTGGAGAGAGAGAGACAGCTATTTAGTTTGATGGGAAAATCTTTATTCTCACAATTTTCTTTTTTTGTTGAACGAATTTGTGCTTGGGACTTCCTTGATACAGGTAATTTGGAGGTATTTGATTGCCCCATATTGGGACGAATTATTGACCAAGTTCTTTTATGCAAATTTTGTGGTCAACATAATGTGAGAGAGAATCTCAACCCTTCCTGTCACGGTTCGGGATTTTTAGGTTGTGGAATACGACCATGCGGTGCCAAGACTCCTCGAGTCAAGGTCAATCTTCCTCACAATCAAGCCATCTTCCAGGCTTAAGCGCTCTTGTGCGCATGCATCCCGTCTCACACCTATGAGCATCACTCACATCCAACTCGGGCATGCAAGCAGCCATGCTGCATCCACGTGCTGAGGCCCAACACCTTCAACACTCGCCAACTTGTGACATCTTGACCCAAGGCCAACCGACATATCTTCCCCACCAGCCGTAAGGGTTCCTTAAGTCCTTAGGCTGAGTACCCAGACCAACAAGCTCTAAATCCGGAAGCATGTCGCCCAAGCAACTCATCTCTGACTTTGCAGTCCCACACTAGGCCTCCCGGGTCATGTATCTGATTTCCCCTTTGTGTCCTGCTGACTATCGAGTCTCCCATGAGTCTGGCCAACCCATGAGCAAACTCACGTTGGGCTTCTCGTGTGCCTACGACGTACCACAAGGCCCTTAGATGTCTCACCATGTCCTCCGCTTGGGGAATCTACACGCGGACTGAAAGCACATAGTTTAACCTCCTGGTCGTAAGGCCTCCGCAATATCGGTCCCGCAGGTCAATACTATCCACAAGATATCTTGACTTATGGAGACTCATGGCACCCTCATGGTCGCCCATGTGCCAGGACTCTGCATGCACACTTTGCACTATAGGTGGCTCACTTAGCACATCGCATGACGAGGATGGTGGAGAGTCGTACACCAAGCGGCTCCCCTCATTGAGAACCTTTTCATAGGCCTAAGGCACCTAGGCAGCAAGGCAACAAGGCCCTAGGGGTCAGCCAACGAGGCCTCGGAGGTGGGAAGGACACTCTCCTATAGAGGTCTCAATTGGACCGGGTCGTCCCGCTACAATATAATATTCGGTGCGGTCCAGCCCTGTATTGTTACAGCGCCAGGTTGGTCTAGCGCACCAGAACGATCAATGTTGGGCTTTATCTATGAAGCCCGTAGTACTAACACGGCACTAGCCCATAAAAAGCCCAGACACAGGCCTTTCAGATGCACCAACCTTGAACAAAACTGTGTTCTTTTTGCATATGTATGAAAATAAGGCCCTCATAACTCAAATATACACA
>NW_010359499.1:519610-539537 GCF_000414095.1 Morus notabilis
ACACACATTTAAACGTTTTATTTAATATATTTAATATTATTATTTATTTAATATATTTTAATTTTAAATATTATTACATGTTTTTAAAATTAAACCACCAAACACAATTTTAATTTTTTTTAAACTGAAATCAATCTCAGAATAAAACTACCAAACACATTTTCAGAAATGATTCCAAAATGAAAATGAAAACGTTTTCATTTTCATTTTTATACAAAAAATAAAATTATTTTGGAACGAGTTCCAAACGCACCCGTCATTTTTCGCAAGGATGAAACAACATGACGTTTGGAGCTTCCATGAGCTTTGGTTTTTGCAGAAAAGATCCGATCGGATCCGCGACCCGACCCGCCGGAAAACTAAGCTCCGGTGGTCCATTTTTGACGTTCTTAGATGGGTTTTGTTCTAAATTTCATTCTCTTTGGTTTTCAAACATCAATTTCACTCAAAAAACCCATAAAAACCAAAACCCCACGGAGGAGCTTGAACGTGTAGTAAACCAAAACAAAATAAAAATAAAACTGTAGCCTCAAATCCAACAAGTTAGTCTCTGATACCATTTACTAGATTTTAATGATCTCAACACAATCTAAACAAGATCAAAAAACAATAATCTAGCTATAAATCCGAAAATACCATAAAACTTATTTGAGATTTAGGCATTCATTAGGAAGATTACCTCTTCCGGTAGACAGCGAAATGCGTCGTCCACGGTCGCCGGAATCCGCCAATGGGCGGCCGGAATCAATAGAGAACCTGCAAACATGATGAAGAATGGCAAGAGGTGCTCTTGAGCTCCTCCCTATCTCTCCCTCTCTCCACCGTTCAGCCACACCCCAAAAGCCCCTACAAGCACACCAAAAACAAAAGAAAGGGTGCTGCCTCTCTTAAACCAAACCAATTGGGCACTAATAGCTTTTAACCAATATTCATTAGAGAGGATATAAGGTCCAATGGGCTGATCAAATATTATGAGATAGAGAGAGTTCATATGCCTCAAGCGAGTTAATAAAATAAATGTTCATCCCATTATAAACCGATATTTAACAAACATGCATGTGTTAATTCACATTAACACAGTTATCCATAAGATGTTTTAATTAATTACAGAGTGAATTATTATGATTATAGAAGTTCACATAAAAATATTCCAACATTTACTAGTTTGAGATCCATGTTTTTCAACTATAGGACCAACATGAATCAACGGTCGAGATTTTCTTTTATCACATTTGTCATTTCGTTTAGCATTACTCTAAAACTAAATGCTAAATTTTCTGATATCTAATTTGTTTGTGCATATTGTCATGTATGTTTGTCTTTTTACAGGCCCAGCAGCTCCCGAACCGCTGGACCACCTTGGAAAGACTTTACAACAATTATGCTAAACTTTTTCCTCTCTTTTTTTCCCCCTTTTTTTTTCCCTCATGATGTTTTTGGTCGGTTAGTTCCATTTTTTGGTCATGATCAAGTGGAGGGTCCAAGTTTAAAGCCATCACCTGTTAGTACTTACCCAACACTTCGTTTATTCCAACACTGCAAATAATCATAGTTTATATGGAGCAAAATCCAAAGACAGTCTTAATAATTAGTCTTTGCTTACATTACCCAATAATCCTTCCACATGGCTACCCTGTATCATTTCATTCTTACCACATAATCTTGGAAAACATATAATAACATTTATATACGTATGTATATATATATCCTATAAAGATGGAAAATTCTTCCAGGTATTAAAGGAATCAAGATCTAGGTTCTTGCTATCTGTAAGTTATGTGCTTGAATAGATTATTCCTTGAGTTATGGCTTCTAGGGTTGTTTTCAAAGAGTCAAAACTTAATTGCCTACTTATATCAGAACAAAATCTTTAAATTTTATTAAGGCTCGTTTAGAAAGTGTATTTGAACTATGATTTGGGTTTTGATTCAAATTCTTTGTGAGAGAACGAAAAGTTTTTTAATTCAAATTCCTTATAAGAGAAAAACATTATAACAAAATCATGATTTGAGTTTGACAACATGTATCAAACGACCCGTTAGATACCAATTACTTGCTTAAGATGAAATTTTGGAAAGCGACTTGGGAGATCTACTACTGTTTTCTGAGAGCTATATAATAAGCTGCGGTCTTGCTACTATTTTCATTCTGGCAATTAAGACATAATGAATTAAAGGCTGCTCAACCAGAAGGCTTCTGATTGGCTAGGTACATAAATCTATTATCTTGGGATGCACCTACGGAGTACCATAACTTTCCCAGGCATTTAAGTCAAATAGTTAGCTTAAGACAGTCAATGATGAATAGATTAATGAGGCCTATTTTCAACATCAAGTTCAAGGTATGAATAGAGCTTGGAGAAGGTATTAATATATAGTTGGAAGAATTCTCTGGTAAAATATAAAAAATTAATCTATCGAAAGTAAAATGTTTTAGACCGTTAGATTTGTATCAAGTCTGAATAATTATTTTTGTTTTCTATTGTAATTTTAACGTGATTTGATAATCAAGAAAGTCATCCAAAATCCTCAAAGCCTCATTGTGTTTCACACTAAAAGTAAGATTTAGATTCTTGACAAGGTATTGTGGTCAGTGGCGGAGTTAGAAAATATTTTTAGGGACATGAAGTGAACCTAAATTTTAACTAAAATAACAATACAACTATTTTAATTGAGTTTAATTCAGTTTTTGAAGTTTACGGTTCACAAAATTATGGATTTATATAATATTTGGTTGATTTTTGTGTTATTTGCTATTTTAAATTTAAAATACAAGTATCTTAAACTTCAAAAATCAATTTTTAGGGTATAACTGAAACTTCTCTAAACAGATTAATACAAATATTACAAATTAAAAATTTCAGCGGGGGCAAATTAGAAAGTAGTTTGTAAACAAAATTATTATTGGGGTTTAGATTAAAAGGAGCCACTTGGGCCGGGGGGCAGCTGCCCCCTAGGCCCAACGTGGCTCCACCACTTATTGTGGTCCTTGCAAACCATATCCTTTAAGAAACCACCTTGGTGTCTTTTCAAATAAAAAGGGTCTTTCTCCGGTAGGGTGAGTAGAGTCAGAATCTGATAATTTGAACTTGTCAAAATCACTTTATATTACAAAAATATGTAGCATAAAAAGTTTATAATACAAATTTGATAGCTATAAAATGAATCTTTTAGTAACAAATTGTTTGTTATTTTCCAAATTCTAATGTTAATATCCTAGCAGTTTAGACCAACCCAAACAAAATAGATACCACTGAGTGTTGTGACTAGTGGTTAAGGCTCATTGTGGTTGGCTTGTGGTTAAAAATTCAGAGTGTTGGTAACTCTTTTAGGATATTAAATGTAAAGGTTTATTTTTTACTAGCCTAGTACTCAATTGAGAGTGTCTAAGACCACACCTCTATGTGATCTTACCACTAGCACATTTGATGAGGCTGGGTGACGCATTTCTATCTCGAGGAGTGGTTGATTCAAAGTAAGCCAAATGCAAACATTGCTGTCAGGGCCCCCCCTTTGGTCACACGACTCATGTTCAGAGGAGGTATGCTGGTCGTCCCCTCCTTAGACTTTTTATATAAGAAAAGGTAATTGATAGATAGTCACTAACCTTTTTAATAGCTGATAATTTAATTCTTATTCTTTTAATTTTAATAAAATAATCATTAACGTCATTAAATTAGTACAATTAAGTCTTTTTCATTTAAATCCGTAAAAAATTTAACAGAAAAAACCATGTCCAATGCATGTGATCTAATACAACAGGGTATTTAGTAATAACATAATCTTAAACTTGAAATTAAATGAAAATTACTGAAAAAAAAGCAATTGCTAATAAAACCCAGAAAGCTAACCGAAACAAAGCCCAAAAAAGCAAACGTTGCTGGACGACCAAAAGTCGAAGCTCTCCTGCCATGGCGACAACGGTGCCGTGATTTCTCCCTTTCGTGATTCCGGCATCGCGCTGAGCTTCCCTTTGCGACGTTTCCATAAGAAGCTATGGAGAGTCGCGCCATCGTGAGTAGCAAATCTCAAGATCCCGATGGAACCGTATCTGATTTTGAGATCTTGCCGGCGGCGCCTGGTGAGAGATCTAGTTGGGATCTTTTATTCTCGTCTCTCTCTCTCTCCCGATGGAACCAGATCTGATTTTGAGATCTTGCCGGCGGCGCCTCGTGAGAGATCCAGTAAGGATCTTCTCTTCTCGACTCTCTCTCTCTCCCTCCTTCTCTTTCTTTCACTTCCGTTGTCGGAGAAGAAGACCGGAGCCGCTGGATCACACCGGCGCGAACAAATCCGGGCAGATGGGTAAAAGTCGATTGTATCCACAATAAAATGAGATCAAGTCCTTGTGATGGGCACATTAGGTATCATTTGAAGGAAAAAAAACACTGTTTAGAAATGAATTTCTTCCCCATTGCCTTACACCCACGACGGAGGGAAATCCAAATATGGTATTATAATAAATTCATTTATTTCAATGATTCGAGTTTAAAATTTGAGTTTTATTATAATAAAAATTTTTAGAAATAATCATATTTAATTTTTTTATTATAATAAAATTTTTTACATAAAATTACATCTCAACTAAAATTAAAAATTCAAATTAACGAACTAAACGAGGCCGCAATCTCTTTTTTTAATATAATTTTTGGGTTCTGATAACCAGGTATGTAAGGGTATAATCGGCGATTTGACAGCAAAAGCAATAAAAAATCCAATATAGAATAACATTTTGAGTGCTACAAGATACGATTGATTAGCTAATGTTTCAAAATTTAATGTTATAAATTTGACAGATGTAAACAGAAAGAATTTAATTGTACCAATTTAATAAGATTAAGAGATCATTTTATTAAAATTTAAAAATAAAAATTAAATTGTCACTTATTAAAAAATTAAAAATTATTTATGTCAATTATCCTATAAAAAATAAAATAAAATAAAAAACCCAAACAAAATGGATAGCATAAGCTAACATAGGTGTTGAAATATTGAAAACCCTTTTAACCAACATTGTTTAAAAAGTAGTCAAACCGGTTTGCGAAGTCCAACTAATTGTCATTTTTTTACTGCCAACTTCTTCAAGCAAGAAATTCCTTGGTGGGGTTTACCAAGTACCAACCAATAGGCTGTAAGTACATTGGACGCTTCTGTTTGTCACCTACGATTCTCACAAGCTTTCAAAAGTTATGCCCCTAATCCTATAATTGAAAACAAGATTTACATCATTTTCCTTTGTATGAATCTATGATCTGTATACTGAATTATCTTTTGCTAATAATAGCACATGATGTGTATTATTTACTCTAAAACTTTATCACTAACTGCCTAGGATACTAATATGATCTTCTTGAGGGCTTTTCAACTTGGCGTCATATTCAAATACCCCTTATTCTAATATGCAGCAACTGAATCTAGCAAGAGTTTTTTTTTTTTTTTTTGACCATTTCCATTAACAAAAATGGGAAGGATAAAGTTAAATAACTTCCGCATTATTAGAAACTGGGCAAATAGTGGACAACTACAGAAGTAGCTTTCTTATACTTGTTTGAATAATCTGCCAAAAAAAAAAAAAAATGGCTTGCCTCTTTTCTGGAAAAGAGAGGACAATATTCACTATTCGGGTTGTTGTTTTTTGAGCATAAAAGGAGTGGTCTTGTTATAACCAATTCAAGATCCAGTCTATTGGGAACAATATTGGCTTGCGAATGAGGCAACAAAAAGTTTTTCTTTGTAGACGAATAAATATAGGCGGCAAAAGGTCAAGTTTTTGAGCAGGGGCTTTTGCCTACACTGCAAAGGCTATGAAACCATAAAGAACAGCCCTTAATTTGAAATTTATTGCCTTTGCGCCAACCGGGGTTCAAAAACATAATAACAAAATACTAAATAGATGTTTGATTCATGAATTCAGAATCATGATTCAGAATTATTCTCAATTTACGTGTATTTTTTATGAAAAAAAATAATGTAACGAACTACGAATCATGATTTGAATTAGGGTTTGTTTGTTTCACGCATTTGAACTTATAATTCTGATTATGCTAAAATACCCTTTTTGAACACAAAATTTGAATTAAAAAACTTCCTACCAATGGTTCTCTCAAAAAATTTAGTTTCACAATCAAATTTATTGACTTAAGCACGTGAACTAAACATGCTGTGAATATTACTTTTGATATGTATTTTTGGGTAATCTTGACAGATAGCTCTTAAAAGTGCACAAGTCATAATTTTTACCTTTTACTCTTGATTCATAACCTTTTTAGTCAAATAATTACCCTAATAAAAGAATATTTATTAAGAGTAATGAGTAAAAGTCCGAACTCATGTACTCTTAAAAGTAAATTCTCTATTTTTTTGTATTTTTTTAAACTGCTTTGATATGCATTTTCTCCTTTTAAGAAAAAAAAAATATATATATATTTTTCTGATAGGATAAAAAAAGCTTATCCTAGTATAATATAATTCTCATATTATTCTCTAATATAATATGGCTATAGTTTTAAATTGTTAAATTTTTGTCAAATATTATCTTAATATTATGGGCTTGTTCTTTTAGAATTTAACTTAAGTATAATTCTTGAGTTGAATTTGAGTTATAACTTGAGTTGAACTTGTAACTTGAGTTTGTGTTTGGTTATGTACATTTGAGTTATGGTTTGAGATAAGAATCTTTCTGAGTTTGTGTTTGAGTGAGTCAAAACTTGAATTTGTATTTAGATAGTATTTTAATAAAAACTCAATGTTGATGAAAAATTTTAATAGGGTATATGGGTTGGGTTTTATTCGTCTTTTTGTTGTCAACGCATAGAAAAAAAATCATCTCAATCAGAATTAAAATGAAAAAGATAGCATTTTTAAGAATAAAAAAAATACTGTTCATTAATTTGAGTTCGAGTTTCTGAACTCGAGTTGAAGGGGAAACTTGAATTCGAGTTTTAGTCCTAAACTCGAGTTTGAACTCAACATGAACTCAAATAAAATTATAACTTGAGTTGCATTTTTTTGAGTTTTTCACTCAAAAGAACAAGCCATATATAATTAAATCTTATCCTAACAATTCAAACCTCAGTAATTTTTTATTTTAAGGAGACAATATCATATTTTATTTTTTTCTCTCTGATGGTCATAATTTATTTTATAGTTAATTCCACCAATACTCTTTAAAATTTACCTTCATTTCTATTTTAGTTTGCGACTTTTAAAACGTCATTTAATTAGTCTCTACAATGTTATTTTGTTTTAATTTTAGTCATTTTATTAACTAGGTGTTAAATATTTGTTGAAATATGTGAACATTATGGATCAAAATTGGTAATATAAGTGATGTTTGATATATAGATTTTGTTACAGTACAAACCCAAAATTTTAGTACTGCTACAATATTTTTCTTTCATAAAAATTTAAAAAATCATAATTAAAAACTCTAATTTAAACTCATATACTAAACAAGCCTATAAAATTTAGAGATTAAAATAATACAAAGATAAAAATTTAATTTTACGTAAATAATATTTAAAATTTAGTTATTTCTAATTTTGATATTTAATTTACACTAATTTTATTAAATATTTAGGGTCTGTTTAGTTCGTTAATTTGAGTTTTTAATTCGAGTTGAGATGTGACTTTATGTGAGAGCTTTTTACTGTAGTAAAAAAGTTAGATGTGATTGTTTCTGAGAACTTTTTACTGTAGCAAAACTCAAATTCTAAACTCGAATCGGTGAAATGAACGGGGCCTTAATATCTAATCGATAGAAGAGCTGAATTTGAAAAAGAACAAAATCCGATCTCGTTCATTTCATCAATTTAAGTTTAAAATTTAAATTTTGTTATAGTAAAAAACTATAAAAAACAGTCATATTTAACTTTTTTGTTACAGGAAAAAGCTCTCACATAAAATCACATATCAACTTGAATTAAAAACTCGAATTAGCGAACTAAACTGACCCATGTGAAACATTTTTAAAATCAATGTCCGTTTAGTTCGTTGATTCGAGTTTTTAATTTAAGCTGAGATGTAACTTTATGTGAGAACTTTTTACTGTAATAAAAAAGTTAAATATGACTATTTTTAAGAGCTTACGAGACCTTAGTGATCAAATAAAATAAGAGATAAACCTCTGATCATTCATGAGATTAATCTTTTATTTAATTTTTTTTTGAATATTCTTTTATTTAATTTTAGACCTCATTTATTTTATTAATTTAAGTTTTTAATTTTAAATTTTTATTATAAAAAACTCTAAAAAATATTACATCTAATTTTTTTTATTATAATAAAAAATTTTAAAAAAATATTATATTTTAACTCAAATTAAAAATTTAAATTTATAAAGGTAACACCTAATTTACAAAGTTCTACGCAAACTCAATAGAGCACTTTTTCTTCTCTTTTTTTTTTCTAGTGACGAGGAAACTGACACTCATCACGTGCTCCTCTCAGCTCGTCTTAATCCACGCGCCATTTCTCTCTCTCTCTCAGTAATTAATTCATGTTCAGTTTCAAAAAGTCCTTCCTTTTGCTTTTGTTGTTTTCCGCTTCCTCTGAATCTCTTTGCCACTCGGAAATAGTACTTCCCTCATGATACCATCTCTCCCTCTTTAAAGCCTTCTCGCTTTGTTTTTTCTTTCATTTCACTCTCCAGATCTCCCTCTTCAGCCCAAGGTACTGAAAATACTTTGGGCCCGTTCACTTTGCTGATTCGAGTTTAAAATTCGAGTTGAGATGTGATTTTATGTGAGAGCTTTTTACTGTAGCAAAAAGTTAGATGTGATTGTTTGTGAGAGCTTTTTACTGTAGAAAAACTCGAATTCTAAACTCGAATCAGCGAAGTGAACGAGCCCTTTCTTTTTTTCTTTTCTCTTTAATGGGTTTTTATTTTATTTTTTCTTTTTGGGTTGTGTTTCTCTCTTCTTTGTTAGAGGTTTGGTGTGTTTCTCTGAGCTTCATTCCCGTTTTTTTTTTTTGGTTGTTGATTTCTCGTGGTGCAGTTTTGTGTAGCTCAACATTTGTTGTAGAAGAAAAAAATCGTCATTTGCCTTAAAGTTGTCTCCTTTTTTAGTTTTAGCATTTATAATTGCCAATTCTCTAAATATACATTTTCATTTTCCTCATTTTAATACCTTCAAGGTTGGTGTCTTTTTTTTTGGGTTTTCTGAAATTTACCAAAAATGAAAACTTTAATAATCTATCATAGCACATTATACATGCCTTTGCGTGCTGTGATGAGTTTTTCTTTACCCTTTTGTTTTGCGCTCTCTTTTGGGTTTTTTCTTCTGAACCATTTTTGTTCAGTTTTGTTGGGTATATATGTATATATATATATATATATATTTTTTTTTTTTGGCCTATTATTTATGTTTTGTGGGCTTGAATGAAAGATTTTTGTTGGGTTTTTTTTTTCACATTTTTGTTCTCCTTTGGTTTCTTTAGCAGGAAATGGGTGTCATATCCAGAAAGATATTCCCAGCATGTGGGAGCATGTGCGTATGTTGCCCTGCTTTGAGGTCCAGCTCTCGAAAACCGGTCAAGCGCTACAAAAAACTGCTTGCGGAAATTTTCCCTAAATCTCTTGTGAGTATTTTAACTTACATTTCCAATTTAGTCACATCATGTTTCATAGACATTTTGTTGGAATTGATTCTGCATCGTTTATTCTGTTTTTATGGCTATTTTGTTGCAATCTAACCCCTTTGTTGTTGATAATCCACCCTTGGTTATGTTAGACATTCGTGTTTTAAGTCGTACTTTTTGATCCTCTTTTTGGGATCTCGGAAGGTGTAAAAGGATTGTTATATTATTAAGATGTTTATATAGCTGAGAATTACTTGGTATGGTGAGGGGGAAAACAAAATTCTATTAGTAGGACACAGTTATGAACCATCAAGTTTTCAATGTTGTATTTTTCATTAAGTTCCGATAAATTGTTGTTCTTATTTTAGTTTGATATGATTTTGACGTGATTTAAAAACTATGCTTGTTAGGGCTTTTTTTTTACCCCATCACAGAATTCTCTTTACTTAAGGTGGGAATTTTAAAGCATTTACTCAGGTTCCTTCATCAATGAAAGGAAATGTCTGAAACCACGCTTGGCGGTATCCATTTATAAAATAATGGTGTTTTTATGTGCATCATTGAACTCCAGAACATCTTATCTATCTAGACTCACAGTCTTGTCTGTCATATATGGTTTTTCGATAGCGCAAATGGAAGTTCTCAGTCTTTTGTAACTTTGCAGGATGGCCCTCCAAGTGAAAGGAAAATTGTTAAGCTATGTGAATATGCTTCTAGAAACCCCGTTCGGATCCCAAAGGTACAGACTTTCTTCTCAACCTTGAACCTTCTATATCTGATTGATGGGTACATGTAGGCTTAATCTTGCAATCAGCGAGCCAAATGCTGACTGCTGAACATTTTTACTGTTTATTGTTTTCCATAGATCGCAAAATATCTCGAAGAAAGGTGCTACAAGGAGCTAAGATGTGAGCACATCAAGTTCATTAATATTGTTACAGACACTTATAGCAAGTTACTTTGTCTGTGCAAGGAGCAGATGTAAGTGCTAGCTGTATCTATCCTCTTTAACAAAAGTTTGTAACAAAAAAAAAAAGGGACTTTTGATATCAAAGAAATGTTTTCGTTTTTTATTTTTGAAAGAAAAGTTGTGTATGAATTTTGGGGATAACTTTTCAAGTTGTGATATGGTGCCGGACATTTTACTTAAAGATCCTGTTAGTAAATGTTATTTATGTACTTTTTTTTTTCTTGTAGTGTTAAATATCTTTTGCACTTTGCAGGGCTTACTTTGCTGTTAGTTTATTGAATGTAATTAATGAACTTCTGGACAACTCCAAGCAAGATGCTGTGCGAATTCTTGGATGCCAAACTCTTACAAGGTTCATCTATAGTCAGGTGAATTACAACTTAGCTTTACCCTTCCTTGAAAGATCAATTAGAATTTTGTCACGCCCCAAAACAGGGGTTGGTGACGTGGAGGGTTGTTTAGAAATTAAACATGAATTAAGAAAGTGGTTAAACATTTAATAATGTTAAATCAGTTCCAAAGATAAAAACATTAAAAGAATTTCCAAACAAACTCCACTATTTTAAGGAAATTAAGTTTACAAAGAGTGAGGTGGATTTTCTCAAACAAAACAAGTTTCAAACCCAGCCTCTGGCATCCCATTAGGATCCTCCACAGGAAAATCCATTTTGTACATACATAAACAAAACAGAAAAGTAATATACTGACATCAACCACAGTCTAGTAGAATTTAAGGTTACAAACCATAATTTATACATGTCTTTGTAATAAGCGGAAAGGAAGGGAGTAAATTACAAATTCTTCTCTTCTGGGGATCGTGCTAGCGTCACCAATAGTCACTATCTACTCGGCACTACTCCTAGCGTCGCCTGAGAAGAATTTAAAACATTGAAAACTGAATAAACAGTGAGCGAAATGCCTAGTAGGATATAATTTCATAAAACTTTATAAATTTTAAAGAGAACACGGTCCGAATGTATTATTCGGAACCCAAAACATCCTTTAAATGAAAGGAAATAATCATAAATCTCAAGTTTCATGTTCAGGTAAGTGATAGGAACTTGTTTGTTGGTCAGAGAAGTTAGTAGTTTGTTAGAAAGGATGTTATTAGTTAGTTATTGTGGGCTTTAGTTGGTGAGGGAATTAGTTAGAGAAGGCAGGGGATATTAAAAGGGGGGTTCGGGAACGGAGAGAGGGCAGGAAAATACTGGAGTCTTGTTGAGGAAGTCTTGGCTTAGGCTGAGCAAGGGGAGGTTTAGCAGTACCTCGAATCACTGCATTGTAATTCATTCTTTCATTCAGTAAAGATTCATCTTTCTCTTCTCAATTCTTCTCATTTCTTGAGAATTGTCTTAGATCTTATCAGTAAGTAATTTATAAGATTATGCTGAATCACTTACCTTATCGCAAAGCCATGATATCACCACCAAAGTGGCCCGTACGGGTTTCGGGACCTGCCCCCAAGAATATGATCTCCATTACCCGATCTCTAAGCCATCATGCGTTTACCATTTCTTAAATAGGGTTATCAATGATATGGACAAGAATATCCTACCTCTTGGCAATTTAGTGTACGGATAACTTCACGTTGTCCAACCGTCTATTCTTGAAGCTTGACGTCCAATCGTGCTGCTAGTTCGCCATCAAAACAATGTTTTAGAATTGAGATCTCACCTTTAAAACGAATCTAGTTCAATTATGTACAATTGTTTCCTATTAGTGTGCCTTGACTCAACTCTAAAGTTTATAAACAACTTAATAATCCAAGTTTTTTTTTTTTCTGCAACTTTGCTGCAGCAAAGTGTAGTAGAGTGCAGCAAGGTGCAGCCAAAACAGCGAGAACAATACCAAAACTCGCATTTTCAAGTTGATTTCAAGATAAATTCATGGGAAATTGCTAAAACTAGTTTCCAAACACTTCAATATACTCAAGAAATGAAAACTCCCAAATTCAACTTAAATTCAACCACAATTTGTCCAAATCTAAACCTAAATCAAAATTCATCCAATCTTTAACCAAAATCATACTTCTTTAAACCAAGAATTCAAATACAAGAGTGGGTTTCTCAAGAAATTTTACCTCAAACTGATTGAAGGAGCCTGTTTTGTTTTGTTTTGTTTTTTTTTTCTTCTTGCTGCTGAAGAAAATGAGGGAAACATATAAAGGGAAAAGGAAAAGTAAGTGTATTTTCAAAACTGAAAGTAATTAAAATTTTTAATGACATGATTAATTAAGGAGACGTTTGGTTTATGGATTAGAATCATGAGATTAGAACCTTTTTTGATTTACGTGTGTTTTTTGGAGAGAACTGTAGCGAACCATAATTCGAATCAGGTTACGAATCCTCCAACCAAACAAACCCTAAAAAAAATCAATATTAGGCACACTAATATATCACAATTAACATAATTAAACCTACTTAATTCTTCCGGTTGTTACAAATTTACTTAACAAGACAACAAGTTAAACGACAGTTTGATCCGAATTTATGACAAAAATGGATAATCATTGTAAATTATGCAGTGCAGCTAATGATATCCCAAAAGTTGCCCTGCATAGAATGAATTGTTGATGTTGGAAGATTTATGTAGTTTTTATTTTAGATTATTAGTGTTTTCTTTTGTTGTTAGTAGATATTTGTCGTCATTGATTTCTATCATGAGCTTATGTTCAATGGCCTGATGTATGAACAGGCAGATGGAACTTACACACACAACATTGAGAGTTTCGTACATAAAGTATGCCTGCTGGCCCGTGAAAGAGGTGGCGACCATCAAAGGCACAGCTTGAGGGCATCAAGCTTGCAGTGTCTTTCTGCCATGGTAATTTTATTTTTTGACCATAAAGTTCTTTACCTTTTGTTTTTTAGGCTTTTAATCTGATTGGGGGACTTGGGTGTTGTGTATTTCACACGTCTGTTCTTTGGCAGGTGTGGTTCATGGCAGAATTCTCTAATATTTTTGTTGATTTTGATGAGGTCAGTTATTTGAGGTTATGTTTGAACTTTGAAGCCGTTATTTGTTTTTTTTATGTCTGCACATTTTAAATTTTACAGCCCAAAATTATATTAGTCTTCTGTAAATCTCATTAAAAATGAGACTCAGTATCTCATTATGATATTTTCTGCTTGCGTTTTTTGAGAAGTAAAGCACACATCTGAATGAAGGACCAAAATTAAAACAAAAAAATTGAATCTCGTTTATGTATGTATGCATACATGCATGCAGACACACACACATATATATATATATATTTGTAAATCTCTATAATTCAAAATGATCGCCTTTCTAAGCTGTATTTTATTTATATTCCTTAAATGTCCATTTTTACAATTATCTTGTTCAAAGTTCATTTAACAAGTGGTTCTTATATGGTGCAGATTGTACATGTCATCTTAGATAACTATGAGCCAGATACCCATGGCGAAGAAGATGATGAGAGAGCAGAATCACGTCGTAATTGGGTGGATGAAGTAGTTCGAAGTGAAGGCAGAATTGGTGCAATTGTTGGTAGTGATACCAGCCCTTGCAACATCATTAGGGCACGACCAGAGATTAAGGATCCTTCTCTTTTATTGAGGTAACCATCTTTGAAAACCTACAAATACAGCTTGTTTTTCGATCATTCAGTTGAAAAACTTTCTAAGAATCTTAGTTCCTGTGTTTTTTTCTTCTTTTTTCAGAGAAGAAATAGAGATGCCAAAGGTATGGGCTCAGATTTGTATTCAGAGAATGGTTGAGTTATCCAAGGAGAGCACAACAATGCGCCGAGTATTGGACCCAATGTTCGTCTACTTTGACTCTGGCCGTCACTGGGTTTCTGGGCAGGGGCTGGCCATGGTGGTTTTGTCGGATATGTCCTACTTCATGGAGAACTCTGGTAAGTTGATTTTTCCACCTAATTTTATGCATGCACTTTACTCCTAAATTTTGGTCATCATCACTGATGTCAATTTCTGTTTCAGCGAACCAGCAGTTGATTTTAACTTATGTGATCCGACATCTTGACCACAAAAACATTTCTCATGATCCTGAACTCAAATCTTATGCGGTCCAAGTCGCTACTGCTTTAGCTAGGCAAATCAGATCGGGAGCAATGCTGGCAGAAATTGGGTTTGTCTCTGATCTTTGTAGGCATCTAAGGAAGAGCCTTCAAGCCACTCTTCAGCCTGTTGGAGAGCAAGAGTCCAACTTGAATGTCATGCTCCAGAATTCCATTGAAGATTGCTTACTTGAAATTGCAAAAAAGGTCATTTTGATGCTTTTTAGGTACCTGTAGATAAGTTCTCATTCTTTTTTTCACTGTGCTTGTAGCCGCTTAATGCCTGTCGTCTTTTTGTTACTAGATTGGCAATGCACAGCCACTATTTGACCTGATGGCTATAACTTTGGAGAAGCTGCCATCAGCAGGAACAGTTGCTAGGTCGACCATTGGATCGTTGATACTTCTCGCGCATTCAATCTCATTGGCCTTGGTTTCTTCACGTACACAACAGGTGAGAAGAGTTTGGTACTATTACAGTGATTTTATTTTATTTTATTATTATTATTATTATTATTATTTTTTGTGTTGCAATTATATGTTTGTGCATTGAAGACTTTCGTAATCTTTTATTGAATTCTCACAACTTTGCAATTGAATGGAACATATAAACCATTTTGTACTGTTTTCATATAGGTATTTCCGGAATCTCTTCTTGTCCAACTTTTAAAGGTGATGTTACATCCGGATATTGAAGTGCGTGTAGGAGCACACCAAATATTTTCTATTCTTCTTGTTCCAAGTTCTAATCGTCCATGGCATGAAGTTGCTTCTCTGCGATCTGGCTTTCTATACCAATCAAGAAGATGGCACTCTAGTACTGCATCTGCGTTTGCTTCAATTACGGCTAGACTTGAAAAGCTCCGTAGGGAGAAGGATGGTGCCAAAGCCGATAAGCACGGGAATAACATTCATGAGGATTCTGAAGAGAGGGACAGTGTGGACGAAGTCTGCAAGCAGGGACGTGGCTGCAAGAATTCCCCTAACTTTTACAAGATTAGTTCCATCATTGACAGAAAAGCCAGTTCAATTGGTTTTAATGAGGCGGTGAGCAATTCTCTTTTTTTATGAAATCATAACCGGCCAGTCTCTGTGGATTTCTCTAGTTCTAGCTTATAATTTTTTGTGGTTTGTTGATTGGCTCAGGAACCTTTTGTCATGAGGCTTAGTGAGGATCAATTAGCACACTTGCTGTCTGCTTTTTGGATACAAGCCACTCTTTCAGATAATCTTCCTGCAAATATTGAAGCCATATCGCATTCTTTCATTTTAACAATTATTTCATCACGATTAAAGGTAATATATTAGAGATATATTTATATTACCTGCCTTGCCATCTTTCATTTTCTTTTCTTGCATTATATTTCTTCACACCCTGCTCATAGTTAAACGAGCAAGAGCATGTTGACTTCACAACTAAATAATTTATTGCTTAGGATCTAGTTTAAAAGTTCAAGCTTCCATTTCATACAAATTAATAGGAAATAGCTGCCTTTTTTTTTTTTTTTTTTTCCAATTATGCACCAAAACTCATCCAATTTCTGTTTTGTTAATTCTGGTGAAAATTGTCAGGAGGATGACCCTATATTCTTTGGCACACCCATTGTGCTTCAACTGATATAACACGATCTCTTGTTTTATACATGTGTGCATGTGTTCCACAAAATGGCTCTTCAGCTAATCACTTATGAGTTCTCTAATTTGTAAATATTGCAGAATCCAAATGACCACCTTGTGGTCCAATTATTTCAGCTTCTTCTGTCTCTCAGGAATGCATCTCTCGATCCTAACAATGGTATGTTTGGTGAAATTCCTTGGTATTTCAATTTTGAGAAAATCTATATCTTTTAGTCAGTATCTCTCTATCTCTTAACAGGGATGTTGCCTCCAGCATGCCAGAGATCTGTTCTTGTTCTATCAATGGGCGTGTTGATGTTTGCAGCTAAAATCTATCACATTACTGATCTGAATGATTTTCTCAAGTCACTAATTCCACATGATGTGAGTAATATCACTTTTTTTTCGGTGATTAAATTTCCTGATTTTGTCAAGTGTATAATCACTGATTTTTCAAGTAACTACTTTAGTATTACATTAACTGCACTCAGATAACTTATTTTTTAACCTCCATATACCATGCAGGATGCCTCACCTCCCCGAGGTTATGAGTTTACCACCCTCTATGCGTACACATAATATTAAAAAAAGAAGTAGTTTTAACCTCTCTTTTTTCCCCTCTTCAAATTCAGGTTGATCCCTATCTTGGCTTTAGTGACGATCTTCAAGTATATGTAAAGCCTGATGCGGATCTAAGAGAATGTGGATCTGCTGCTGATAATCGGCTGGCTACATCAATTCTAATTGAGTTGCGGGACAAAATCTACGAGTCGGAGAATGTTGTAATAGATATCTTAGTTCAGAATCTGACGAAGATTACTAAGGTATGATAATTCTTGAATGACCAATAGAGTTTCAAATTACTAATTGTTTCACTTTCCCTCTCACATGTCTGTTTCTGCTTCTTAAGCTGGAGGCAGGAGATGTTTTAAAGCAACTTTCAGAACCCTTTACAGCTGACGATGCATTCACATTCGGCCCTCGATCAGCACTGGACCTTGATCATGATCAGATGGTTGCTCACTCCAAGGAATCCTTGTCCTTTGATGCGGTATACTTTTTAATTATTCTAGTCTTGCTAACATCTGAATTTTTATGGGAACTTGAAGCGGTGGAATTTAGTCGCATTATTAACTATTGTTACTCAGGATCTTCCAACAAATTCATTGGTTGAGGATGATGCAACAAGTGAGCCATCAGTTGCGGACGTCTCTCGCTTCATTCCCAGAATGACTTCATCTTCATCTGGGTCCCATATTATCAGCATTGGGCAGCTTTTGGAATCAGTAATAACTCCCTTTTCATTTTA
Source organism: Morus notabilis (assembly GCF_000414095.1). Classification (NCBI taxonomy): domain Eukaryota; kingdom Viridiplantae; phylum Streptophyta; class Magnoliopsida; order Rosales; family Moraceae; genus Morus; species Morus notabilis. Next base: position 537,127 of record NW_010359499.1, read on the forward strand.
CCTTTTACTCCTGTCCTGTAACATTGAAATTGTTCCCTCTTGCTTGTATACTGAAGAAGTCCAATTTTAGGCACTTGAGGTTGCCGGGCATGTAGCGGGATCATCTGTCTCCACATCACCGCTCCCATACAATGCCATGACAAGCCAATGCGAAGCCCTCGGAACAGGCACGAGAAAGAAGCTCTCCAATTGGTTGGCCCATGAAAATCATGGCAACAAAGCTGCTGACAAATTCTTTTCAGCATTTCCTGCAGATGTCCGCAAAACCCTACATAAGGTCAGATAGACATTATATGCTTGGCTCTTTCTCGTATCAATTTCGACATCAGAATCTCGAGCGTTAAATCTGAAAGTTGTATAGCTACACTGCTATAAATCAAATTTTCTTGATGTTCATGTAGATAACAAGTGAAGGCGGGCCTGCTCAGGGAGCGGTGTTTGTGCAGGATCCATGGTTATCGATGAGGTTGCCACCTGCTAGTCCCTTTGACAACTTCCTCAAGGCGGCCGGGTGTTAGAAGACTCAACACTTTGTGAAGTGTTTTACTAATAATTTTATACACATTTTACCATGCACCTAACACTTATATGCTTCTGGCTATAACAATTTATTACTCAACAAAATTTTCAACAACACAACAATGTCAAACTGACCCTAAAGGCCATTTATTTTATTTCATATGGTTACTTGACTATTAGATGGTATAATAAGAAACAAATTTATTATATCATTTATCTAAACATAGTTTAGATTTTAATCCTAATTCAAATTACAATTTATTTACATATCTAAACACGGTTCGAGTTACAATTTAAATCATATAATCCAAATCAAATCTTACAATCTAAACGGTAAACTAAACAGGAATTTAATTTATTAAAGTTCTAATTTATAGTATAAATTTGGTTTTTTGGAATTTCATTATTGAAAGACGTTTGCATATTTTCAGTGAAAAAAGATTAAGACGACAATACATTAATTGTTATTGATTCTGCGTTGTCTCAAGTGCCACGATAGATGTGGTAATAATATGAACAAACCAACATTCAAGTATAATTGTGCAAACCAACAAACCCTGGCAAGGAAACAAAGCATGTTTAACATTTAACTATATAGACCAATCATACAAAGAACTATCAAAGAAAGGCATAAGAACAAATTGATGCCACACTTCATCTGAAATTATTTAGTACATCCTAATATTCATAGACAGACACTGTAAAAATAAAAAGGCATCCAAATATTCAACGATATTAATGAAGATGCATTAGAGAAGGCTTGTTTGAATCACGTAAAATTGCACATAACAAAGATTCTAAGAAATGCAAATAGAAAATAGATCATCATTTTACCTCAATCATACAGAGCATGACTTAGCTTTTGTCTTGTAGCATTCAGGTTCTTTCCACATGTGAAATCAGACATCAAATTATCTCTCCTTTTTTCACAAAAAGAAAATATATTAAGGATTTAGTGTCCATAAATAAAAACGAAGACAAAAGTACAATAAACAATGCGAAAGATAGAGCTGAACCTCTAGTTTCAACATTTAAATTAGGTTGCGAGGAGTGTAATTCATGTTTTTCTCTGCCAAGAGAAAAAACAATGTGAAAGACATATCTCTTATCTGTTTAAAAAATAATCAAGGGACGGTTTCTAGTGAATATAAGGAAAAAAAACCTAACCTCCAAAAAGCTCAATGCAACTTCAAGCTTGCTCCCAAATAGATCAAACTAGCTTCCAAAAACCAAATGCCTAACTTCAAGTTCGCACCCGTGGCTGTTGGAGAGATTCACATGGCCAACTTGAACAAATGCTTTGGTTTGCAGAACCCTAAAGTTAGAAGCTGAAGGGTGCTCAACAACGAAAGGGCACCTGGTAGAGTAAGCATGACCAGAAAAAAATTGAGAAAAAGGTAAAATAGAAAGACCAAAAGTTTGAACAGTAATATGTGAGTAAATGAATAGTAAACAAACTCTAATTTATTATATAGTTGCTAGATGAAAGCGCACGTGTGAGTACTAAATTGAATAGTGCAAAATAACCATCCTCTCTTTACAGTTTTCTTACTATTACATTAACTTGAAAAAAATGAAGCTACGTGGGATCATTGAACTGAATTTAATATTAATATATATTTCTTTGATAGTAACCCTTAGTTTGGTAGTGATGTAAATTTTAGAAAAATTACTTTTAGCTGTGCTGAAGGAAAAAGCTGCTATTACAAAAAGTAGCTGAGTGTTTGGTAAACTATAATTATAGTAGCCGTGCTTGTTCTAAAATCAGTGTAATAGCGTTTGGTAAATTATGAGCTTGAATTGTTGTGGATAGTTAAAAATTACGACTATATTATATTATACTATAATATAATATATATAATTACAATATAATATATATTTATTATTATATT
>NW_010359499.1:540290-544405 GCF_000414095.1 Morus notabilis
ATGATATTATTTGTTATAATATTGTTATTATTATATTATATTATATTATATCATATTATATTACGAGTTTAAATTTTAGATAGAGAATGTTGTAAATTTTAAATTTTATTAAGAGTATTATGGGTGTTATGAAAGTTTCATTAATTGTACTATGTTGATTCTAGCACAGTCTAAAAGCTAAAGATGTCTTTAGGCTGTTTCTGATTTTGACTGTAGATTCTTGAAAAATTCTTCAAAAAGCACTTTTAAGGAGATTTACTAAACACTAAAATCAACTTCTGCTACAAGCAGAAGCTATTTTTGGAAGGAAAAAGCAATACCAAACTAAGCCAGTATCACACACACACCAAAAAGGGAAAAGAGAGAGAGAGAGTTGAATAGTTTGTAAAAATCAACCATTAAATCCTAAAATATAAGGGGCTGTTCTTTTGGAGTATAACTTGAGTGTAGTTTTTGAGTTGAATTTGAGTTATAACTTGAGTTGAAGTTAGAATTTGAATAAAGTTGAGTAAAATTGAATAAAGTTGAAATTTAAAAGAACGTGAACTTGAATAAAGTTAAAACTTGAGTTGTCTTTTTCTGAGTTTTTTGGACAAAATAACATGCCCTAAATTTCTCTACATACCAAAGCAAGAAAGTACAAGTAGCCGTACAATATGGGTTAAGAAAAACATGCATCACAAACGTAACTCTTCCCACCACATCTTATTGTTTCAAAAATAGAAAGGACCCTCCAAAAGGTTACTTGGGCTCACCATTCAACTTAGCCACAGAAGAAAGCTAACAATTGATTATCTTCAGTTTCAACAAAATTGTAAACTACAACCTCTGTAGTCCAGTATAAAAGCAAACTTAGCTCCAAGAACACGAGGGACTTCACCTAAATTATGCTGCAGAATAAAAGGCCATACAAAATCAAGCATATTAATTCAAAATATACTGCCAAGTTCTTTTATTAGAAATTGTGAGTTTTGAGAATATAATATGATAATTGGAATTCATACAAGGTAATAAATAAATAAATAAAACTCTTATAGAAAACTGTGAGTTCTGCGAATTCTTTCCCATTCTTAGCGCTTCTAACTTCCTTGACTTGTGTACCACATCCGTAACATAAAGCAATATAAAAATACTTATATTATAGGAATCAGAAAATTTATATATATATATATAGTAAACTGTGAATTTAATCAGTTGTAAGATGATCAACTTGCACAACGATCAACGTAACAACTTATGCAACAATGCTATGTCGTTTGTACATTGAATTGGAATTTGTAGACTCGTGAAAACACATCATAAATTTTAGGTGATAAAAAAAACGTAAAACATACGATTGAACAATAATTCAGAAGAGTAATATTAGGACATCTTGGATTTCTTAATTTCTCCCTGATGTTATTTAACTTCTTTCATAGAGAAATAATAGGACAAGAATGCTTCATCCTTTGTACATTGATATGAAATTCCTGTGAAAAAAAAGCGTAAATACTGGTAAGAAATGTAAAACATACAATTGAACACAAGAATTCAGAAAAGAAATAAACAGCAAGAACTGAGTAGAATTTTCTTCGCACCTAATATAACAAGGTAAAAATGTAATGAGAAAGCAATCAACTGAATTGTAAACTTACCCACTTATTTTTTCTTTTCTATTATGACGCTTTCTGCAACACTACTCTACTTTTATTTCAGACACAAAAAAATATCAATTTTATTCTAGATGTCACCACTTCTAAAACTTTCAACCACAAATGCTGATGAGTTTGTGTCCATTTTAAATAACTGGATAACAATTGTTTGAAAAAGGTGGAGAAAAAGATAGATAAACACTATGATACTGGGTAAGAAATAGTTAGATATTTACTCTGTAACTTGGAGAAATAGTTAGATATTTACTCTGTAACATGGAATTTCTCTTATCATACCCACATCTGTCTCTGCCACTTTAAATTTGAGTACCGAAATCCGCTGAAACTAAACCTCTTCAAACATGAATGTTCAAATCCTCAAAAGTTGGAAAATTTAAAGAACCTTACTAAGGATATATTGATATTGTCTAATTTATTTGGATCTTGGGAGAAACTGCAGAACAATAGGAAGAAAAGATAACAAAATACCATCAGAGAAAACAACACATGCAAAGAATCGAAGGGGCAGTGTCCAAACTCTAAATCTAAAACGAGAAAGATGCAATTAAAAAAATAATTCTTGCAAAACAAGAAGAAGAGGAAGAAGAAGAAGAATTAGATACAGTCAGTAAGCAACACATCTAACTAATTAAAACATGTAGTGGAAAGACCGACTTCTGAAAAATGAAAGCACAAATAAAAAATGGTAAACCAACATAGAAGAGGGTATAAGAGGAAATAAAAAAGCCCCCTTCATGCCCTTGATAAAGGAGTTGGGTTCATGAGATTGGAATCAGTACACCTTTATATATTGTGGACGAATTTAGACTAATTATGACCTATTTATGGTAATTTCTTAAATCAAAGGAATATGCTAGGTTTATGCCTATTGTATTAGGAAATGATTATTCTTCTTTATTCTTTCCTTTTCTATTATGTTTTTCAAGTCTTTTTATGGCCGGTTGTATTTCATTTCAAACAACGAGGGAATAAGAATTCAAAGCAGTTTTTTTCGTCCACTGTTTTCTACCCATGTTTGTTCACACGGTATCAGAGCCACCGGTTGAAGAAAACAATATATAGAACGACTTTGACTGGAGAAAGTGGAGGTGATGTTTCTGAGGTTGCCACGAGCAGCCTAAAACAACCTCCACAATTGCTCCCACTGCTATTCCCGAGAGCATCAATCATTCCTCCCTGCAAATCACAACACAGAAACTGAATGGGAAGAATTTTCTCAAGTGGTCCCGTTCGGTCCTAATGGTGATTCAAGGAAAGGGAAGGCTCGGATATTTAGATGGCTAATTTCCAACACCAAATCTGAAGGATCCCTCTTATGCAAATTGGGAGGCACAAAATTCAATGGTGATGGCTTCGTTAATCCATTCTATGGAAGATAATATTGTTGACACATACATTCTTTTTCCCACGGCAAAAAAGATTTGGGATGCAATCACAATGGCCTACTCTGACTTGGAAAATACCTCACAGATTTTGAGTTGAGGAACCAGATCTGAACCCTAAGACAGGGGGGGAATGATGTTACAGAATACTATCATGAGGCCGTAAGACTGTGGTAGGAATTGGACTTGTTCACTTCTCCTTCTTGGAAAGACCCTGAATACTTGGTTTTGAAGAGAAAGTTTGTGGAACGTGATTGTGTTTACGACTTCTTAGCCGGACTGAATAAGGATTTGTATGAAGCTCGTGGTCGTCTACTAAGGATGAGACCACTTCCTCAAATTGAGGAAATCTTTGCTGAAGTCCGTAGAGAAGAGTTAAGGACGAGAGTCATGCTAGGAACATGTTGGGAATGGTGTCCTAGAAGCATGAGATGTAATAGGATATTTATTATTTATTTAATAAAAGAGTTTATTCATTATTTTATGCGCATGTATTTATGAATATTTTATGAATATCAATGAAAATTCCATGGTTATTTATGTAACCTTAAACATTGTATATAAGTGTTATATACGAGAGGATAATGTTTAAGGATAATAATCAAAAAGCAATGTTCATAATGAATTTAATTAAAGTTTAAAATCTTTAATTAAAACATTATTAATACATGTCATTCCCATTTAGAATGGAACGGTGTTATCCGCACTGTTAATATGGTGAGATATTGAATGAGTGTTTTTCACATAATGAGATTATGTGGAACAAGGACACAGACACAATATGAATTTCTAATAATTCCGTTAAGTATAGAAATTCTAATTGAGTCTATCGATGGTCATATATAGGATGGTCTTAATCCTGAGTTCTTAACAGACTCCTATTTATGAATTTGTGTCTTTTGATTTACTCGGTACGGATTCTGAGATCCTGAATCCTATTCCTTGTATTTTGGAGACATGATGAAGTAGGTAGCCGGGAATGTTATTACACGAGATGGAATCCATTCCTTCTTAAGAAAGAAGTAGATAAATAATTCTCTTGAGGGTTGATTCGGTACTTGGACCAGTAGGAGCTCCGATT
>NW_010359499.1:546927-550056 GCF_000414095.1 Morus notabilis
TATTGATTATATTTTTGACCAAAATAACGGTAGTTGATAAATATGAAAATATGAGATATTTTGATTATATTTATTAATTGAGAAGGTCTCGGTCCAATTTGCGATATTTTGTCCTACCCTACGGCGGCACTATACTCATGGTAAATTGAATTATCGATGGCACCTAAAATTAAAACATGATTTATGTATTTTTTTCTTGTGCATCATGCATCATATTTAATTGTGCATAAATTCACATGTTTTGATATTCATGCACATAAATTGATTAGATGAATATTCTACTTATTTCCAGCAATATGTCAAATCCTAAAATCTCACTACATGAAACTGAAACACTGCTAGAGATAAACTATGCAAAGTGGTAAAGTAACATAAACCACTTACATTCATGCGATGAATATAAGTTTGTCCCAAATGGAGGATTGTCTTCCTGTCCCTAACAAAATCACTATAGCTAACTATTAGCTAGGGTTGTGCGTGGTAATTCATAAGAAGCCTGAAGGCATGAAGACAGCTCATGAGATAATGCAGTCATCAGATACCGTATTTGAAAATCCATAAAACAAAAGGGTTGGCTAAATACTATGAGAACCTTGAGTAAAAGACAAAAGGAAAGTCGTTTCCACCAAAATAAAGGAAAAGAATCAAGCAAATATGATTTGCTAGTTCTAAAAACATGTTTAGTAAAAAGGGTGATTCCTTATCCTGAATAGTTGATTCAGGAATAACTAATCATGTTTATTTTATTTATTAAGTTTTAGCCCTTAAATGGAAATTGTTTCCCCCTAAACAAAGAAAAAGAATCAAAGTAAATAAGATTTACTAATTCTAGAAACATCTTTAGTAGAGGGTGATTCCTCATCCTGGATAGTTGATTCGGGAGCAACTAATCATGTTTTGGTTTTCTTTGCAAAATATTAGTTCTTACAAAGAAATTGTTTCCCGAAATAAAGAAAGGAACTTAAGCAAATATGATTTGCTAGTTCTAAAAACATGTTTAGTAAAAAGGGTGATTCCTTATCCTGAATAGTTGATTCAGGAATAACTAATCATGTTTATTTTATTTATTAAGTTTTAGCCCTTAAATGGAAATTGTTTCCCCCTAAACAAAGAAAAAGAATCAAAGTAAATAAGATTTACTAATTCTAGAAACATCTTTAGTAGAGGGTGATTCCTCATCCTGGATAGTTGATTCGGGAGCAACTAATCATGTTTTGGTTTTCTTTGCAAAATATTAGTTCTTACAAAGAACTTGTTGTCAGGGACTACACGATGAAAGTGGGAATACCGCGAGGATATGAGCAAAAGCAGTGGGAGAAGTTAGACTTCAATTTTGGAAATACCTTGTTGTGAACAATGTTTATTTCCCTCTAAGCATAAAGAAAAATTTGATTTCTAATTCCAAATTATTTGAGCAATTGCCTTTAATAATAATCTAGTCTACATCTTTCGGAATTGTTCTGAGATATGTTCTAGATATTTAAAAAATGGTTTATACCGTTTAAACCGATGCCTGGCTCACTGTGAAATATTGAAATGTTCAAAAGTTGCCGAACCTAAGAATAAGAAGCAAAGGATCTCTCACGATAAATAACACATATATGTGGCATCTTAGACTTGGTCATATTAGCCTAAACAAGATTTAAAGACTGGCAAAGGATGGTCCTTTACGTGAACTAAAAGTTAGTAAGCTTCCAGCCTATGAATCTTGTCTGGGAGGCAAAATGACCATGGGGCCTTCCATGTCGAAAGGAGAAAGAGCCACATAACCTCTTCAGTTAATACGTTCGGATGTATGTGGACTGTTAAACGTCCAAGATAAAGGAGGTTATGAATATTTCATCACTTTTATTGATGATTATTCGAGATATGGTTATGATTACCTAATTCAACGAAAATTTAAAACTTTTAGAAAGTTTAGAGAATTCTGAGCATAAGTTGAAAAATAGTTAGGTAAACCAATCAAGACACTTCGATTAGATCGAGGGGGTGAATACCTGGACTAAGAGTTTTGGGTTATCTTGATTGAAAAAAGTGTGGTATCCCAATTGACTACACCCGGTACACCACAGCAAACTGTGTAGCCGAAAAGAGAAATCAGACTTTGCTCGACTTGATAAGATCAATGTTGAGTTATTCTTCACTTCCTGCTTCGTTATGGGATTATGCCCTAAGAACCACCATGTATATTCTAAATCTAGTACCATCTAAGTCTATACCAAAGACACCCCTAGAGTTGTAGAATGGTCGAAAACCAGTTTTGAAGCATATTCGCATATCGCGATGTCCAGCTCATGTGATGAAACAATAGATTGGAAAGTTGGAACCAAGATCATAAATTTGCATGTTTGTGGGATATGCAATGGGGACAAGAGAATGATTATTTTATATAGTCACAAGAATCAAAGGTTATTTGTATCGACAAATGCCACGTTTCTGGAGCATGACTATATGATAGTTTTCAAGCCCAGAAGCAAAGTAGTTCTGGAAAAGTTACTTTCCAATAAGACCTTTAAGGCTACGATGGATGATTTTGATAAGGAAAAGTGGCAAGCAACTATGAAACTCGAGATAGAGTCCATGTACTCTAACTCAGTCTGGCAACTTGTAGATCTACCTGAAAGGGTAAAACCCATTGGATGCAAGTGGATATTCAAGAGAAAGAGATGAGCGGATGAAAGTAGAGACTTATAAAGCAAGGCTAGTGGTTAAGGGTTACACCTAGAAAGATGGAGTTGACTGTGAGGAAACTCTCTCACCGGTAGCCATGCTTAAGTTCATCCGGATACTCTTCACCATAACAACATATTTTGAATATGAGATATGGCAGATGGATGTCAAGATAGCTTTTCTGAATGGCTATCTTGAGGAAACAATCTATATCGATTAGCCAGAGGGTTACATAGAGAGAGGCCTAGAGCAGAAAGTCTGAAAGCTGTAGAGATCCATTTATGTATTGAAGCAAACTTCTAGATCATGGAACATCCGGTTTGATAAGGCTATTAAGTCTTATGGATTTGATCAAAATAAATATGTTTCAAATGAAAGAAAAGAAGATGTTCTTATTCTTTATAAGCCTGAATATCTGATATTCAGTGGGAGTGGTCAGTCGTTGTCAGTTGAACTCAA
>NW_010359499.1:551397-565970 GCF_000414095.1 Morus notabilis
GGGCAGAATGGAAATTTTAAAATTACGGAATTTTAAAATTAAATACTCAAAAATAATTAATTGAGAATTAATTATTATTTAAATAATGTGATTATTTAAATTTGAATTTGAACACATCTAGATTTATCCATTTAAACTTATTTGATAAGTTGTTCAATTTAGAAATTCAAATTAATTTAAGTTTGACTTAAATTCAAATTTGAATTTGAAATAAAATTGGACTACAGGATAAAATATGATTTTCTGTTCCTTCTCTATCCAGTATTGGCGCCACACACAGGGATAGGAATCCCTAGCATGGCCGGCCACAAGGGATAAGGGATAGAGGAGAATTTTAGTTCGAAATTCAAATTGGAGATAGAGATTTGATTCCTTCTAGAAGTTTGACTTCTACTCTATAAATAAGAGAATAGTAGAAAATTGTGGACACAATTTTTGTGACAATTTTTGAGACAATTTTCGGAATTAATTTTTGCCCTAATTTTAGAGGTGACCGAAATTCCCTAATAGAGAGAAGGAAACATTTTTTCTCCAAAAATTCCACATCGTGCATGCGTTGGTGTTTGTGGAAATTCGAGTGTTTATTGTAACCCACTTTGTCTCATATGTGCCCACACACACGTCTTCGTGGATTCTAAGAATTGACGTGGAAGACATTGGTTTTCTAAACACAAAGATTGGAGCAAGGACTGTTCGTGTTCAAAGAACTTAAGTTATCATCCGAGTCGGCTTCCAGGTATTTTTTCTGATGGAGTTCTTAATAAATGAATTAATGAGATTAATTTATTCGTGCATAAATTAATATAATCTATAGAGTATCTCAAAAGTTTTATGAAAATTTTTGTTATACGCGATCTGCCTTCCCCCCCCGGACCACGCTTCCGCATCCGAATTTGATTCGGTTACCAACAGAACCAACATGCCAAATGTGGAAAATTCTACCCTAGTTGTCTGTGGATAAGAAAGTCAGGGAGAAGGGAAACCAAACAAAAAATGGTGTGATCATTGCAGAAAGCCCTATCACTCCAGGGAGAATTACTGGAAGTTACATGGGAAACCAGCCAATTGGACTTCTAATCAAACTCATGGACGTGAAGGAAAAGGGTTTCAGGCATCAATGGAGAAACAAGAAGAGACTGAACCAGCCATGGGAACCATGGTCTTTACCAAGGAGCAAATGGAACAATTGAAACAAATGATAGCGCAATCCTCTTCGATGTCCCTTATGACTTATAAAGGTAAAGCTTTATCTGTTTTTTGTGGACTGGCCGAGAAAGGAGAACCATGGATTATTGATTCTGGAGGAACGGATCATATGACTGGGTGTGCAAAATTATACACATCATATGTAAATTACAATGTCCAGATTGCAGATGGTACTTCTTCAGTTGTGGCTGGTACTGGGGCTGTAAAAATTGGAGATAATGTTGTCCTAAAAGAATTTCTTCATGTGCCTAATTTAAATTTCAATCTCATGTCAATAAGTAAGTTGACAAAAGATATCGATTGTGATGTGACTTTTTCTCCATCTACTTGTATGTTTTAGGACCGATCATCAGGGAAGAGGATTGCCAGTTTTAAGGAACTGAATGGTCTATACTACTTTGAGGATGATTCAAGTAGCCATGGGCAAGCTCAAATGGTTGCAAGCACCTCCCTTTCAAGAATTCAAAAAATTATGTTATTGCACTATAGGTTAGGACATCCCAGTTTCCCTTATATGAAGTTCTTGTTTCCATTCTTGTTTGAAATAATGATAAATTTTAGCAAAACATACTCATGTCTCTTTTCCTCCATTATCATATTGTCCATCTAAACCTTTTGTTCTTATTCATAGCGATATTTGGAGACCTTCCCGCATCTCAAGCATTACCAATAAAAAATGGTTCACTACCTTTACTGATGATCATACACGTGTTTGTTGGGTTTATCTTCTCAAAGAAAAATCTGAGGTCGAGGGTATTTTCAAACAATTCCATTCCATGGTTAAAACACAATTTGATGGGAACATTAAAATTTTAAGAACATATAATGAGATTGAATTTTTCAAAAACACTCTGGGGAGTTCGTCACTACTAGTGGGATAATTCATCAAAGTTCCTGTGTTAGTACACCTCAGTAGAATGGGGTATCTAAGTGGAAAAATCATCACATTTTAGAAGTGGCCCGGTCCTTGTTGTTTACAGCCAACTTACTAACATTTTTTTAGGGGGATGCAGTTTTGACCGCCACCTATTTGATTAATAGGGTACCTTCTCGTGTCTTAAAGTTTCAAACCCCAATAGATTGCCTATACAAATAGTACCCACAATCACGGTTTCCATCATTGTTAGAGCTAAAAGTGTTTGGTTGTGTTGCCTTTGTACATAATCTTGATCCACATCGGGCAAATTGGATCCTAGGGCTCATAAGTGTATTTTTTTTTGGATACTCGGCAACGCAAAAGGCTATAGATGTTATTTAGTAGAGAAAAGAAAATATTTTGTGTCTAGGGATGTGACATTCTTTGAAAATCAACCACTTTTTACCAAAAATTCCCTTCAGGGGAGAGTGTGGGAAGGAAATTTTTGGGAAAAATCAAAACTGACTTCCATCTCAACCTTAAATGATTCAAATGTGTGGGAATTTTTTGGGATTTTGCCCTTTCTTTAGGAACTCAAAGTCATATCCCTTTCAATCTGCGAGACAATGTTCAAAAAACAGGAAATCAAGAGGAAAATCCAGCCAATATTTCTAAAATAAACCCACCAGATATCCCTGAAATTGATCTTGAAGTCCTTCCCAAATCAGCTCCACCTGTTCTTACTAAATCCATTCCTTCAAATCAGATCCTAGATCAATCCCTTGATAAACCAAAAAATCCAGCATCTATAGTGCAGGAACATAATAAACATAAAGAAAGTGGCTTGCAATTTTTTGATCGAACTTATGTACACAAGAACCAAAAAAATCTAGAAAGCCAGGAGGTTCCTCGCCACCAAGAATCAGAACCGATGACAGGTCTTAAAGCGGAGACAATGACTTAGAGATCCCAATTGCATTAAGGAAAGGAGCAAGATCCTGTGTGAGACATCCAATGGCCCATTATATTGGATATGATCATCTGACAAACTCTATGAAAGCCTTTGTAGCTACTTTGGCTAGTGTGGAAATCCCAAGAGATATCCAAGAAGCTATGAAGAAGTCCGAATGGAGGCAGACTATTTTAGAGGAAATGAGAGCTCTTGAAAGGAACCATACTTGGGATGTGGTGAGAAGACCCAGAGAAAAGGCTCCGGTTGGATATAAGTGGATCTTCACAGTTAAAAATAAGGCAAATGGGTCTATTGAGAGATACAAAGTTCGTTTGGTGGCTAAGGGCTAAGCTCGTTTCTTTCTGCAATCCCATTTTGTTGGGGTGTATCAACACAAGAACTTTAATGAATAATTCCCTGCTTTCTAAGGTAATCACCTAGGGCAGTCTCAAAATATTCCTTTGCATTATTGATTCTCAACACTTGTATTTTTGTTTGAAATTGCATTTGAACCATAGTGCTGAAATTTCTAAAGATTTGTCCTACTTCTGATTTTTCTTTCATAAGGAATAGCCATGTTATCCTAATGAGATCATCTACAAATGATATAAGCCATCTAGTGCCAGTGATATTCTTTACACTAGATGGTCTCCATACATCACTATGTATCATTGAAAAAGGATAAGATGCTTTTATGGCTGAATTTGATAGGAATTACGAGCGTGCTTAGAAAATTAACACACCTCACATTGAAACATTCTTGGATTTTTATTCTTGAACAAAGATGGGAACAATTTTTGAAGACACAAAATTAGGATGACCTAGACAATAGTGCCATAAAATTATTGCAAACACATAACTGTTATTGGCCTGACTACTTGACTCAACACATATTGCATCATGAGTTTGTCTTCCAGGAGGTTCACTGTCTTTAAGAAGAAAAAGTCCTGAGCACACCTTAGCATTGCCAATCGTCCTCCCCAAATCCAAATCCTGAAATTCACACAAGTTCGAGAAAAATTTAGCAACACAATTATTTTCTTAAGTGAGCTTACTAACTGACAATAGATTACTGTCCAAGTTTGGAACATGAAGAACTAAATTTAGTATTATGTCATTTGAAATAATGATAGAACCTATTCCAGCCATTTTAGATAAAGATCCATCTGCTATTTTTATTGTAAGTGTTCCTCGGAAGGGATTATATTTGTGGAAAAGTGTTGTGATGAGGGGTATTTCTACAAACAAATCAAGTACTTTTAAGCATGAATATTTGTAAGTCTTCAAGCATTTTTGTTAGTTTAATGTCTTTTGTATGCTTTTTATAGGAATTATAAATAAATGCGAACTTAGATGATTTTACATGAAGAAAAGAAGAATATTTGCCCAACTTGTGAATCAATGCCAAGAGGAGGCGAAAGAGGATTTTAAGGTACAAAAGAGGAGGCTTTGGAATGCAAGAAAGCGGGCTACAACGAGTAACCCCACACCCAGGCGCGCGCCCGCGCACCCATAGCAGAAACGCGTGCTGTAGCGCACCCAATGGACGCTGCAGCGCGCCCAGCCCACAACAGCGGGATCCTCTTCCAAAAACGTGCACCGCAGCGTATTTTCACGCTGACTGTAGTACGCGTATGAAGCCCTAACTCCGAAACTGAGTAGTATAAAAGGAAAGAGATGCCCCTTGAGAAAGAGAGCCCGGAAATCTGAAGGAAACATCAAAAGGAGGCCGAAATCCTTCATCTTGGAGGTCCTTGGAAGCTCTTCAATGGATATTGGGTTTTATCTTCTTTCATCTATTTTTACATGTTGAGCTAGACATTAAATCTAGGACTTGATATAGTTTTATTTGAACTATGTTTTGAATATTTTGTTGATTGTTAATTTAATTTCATTTTCAATTCATTTATGTTTCTCTATGCTTAATGCTAATTTATTTGGCCAATGAGTTAGATGATTTTTAGATTGCGAATTTGATGCTCGAGAGAGATTTAGTTCTTTATCTAGATTTGAGAAACATAGTCTAGGTTGTTGTGAGACCGAGAGGAGATCAACCGTTAGATAATCAAATTAGGATTTAGGTCGTTGTGAGGCCGAGAGGCGATCAATATTCCTATTTTCTAACTCTAAAGGCGAAGCTTAATTTGTGTTTAAATATTCATTTTGAATAGGGATATTGTTTTGGGTATTTAAATACAATTTCTTGTGAGGCACTCGAGAGAGGTTACGAGATGACGTTAGAGCCTTGATTAATGAATTGAACGGAATTGATTAGCGATTACATAATAGGATGAACATAGGAATAATAAAACGAAATCAAGTCCCTAGACCATTTATGTATAGATACTTCATTTTTATTCTTATATTTATTTTGTTTTTGTTCTCAATTATCATCTTATTAGGTTGCCTAGATAAAGTTAAGTTACAATAATCACAGTACTTAACGGCAATTCTAAACCTAATCCCTGTGGAGACGATACTTACTCATCCTATACTCAAAACTTGACACCGTACACTTGCGGAAATATATTATATACAAAAATATTAAGCATCAAGTTTTTGGCAACACTCCAGTCATATGGTCAGATGCACCTGAGTCTACAATCCACAGACTTGTTTTACCAGATGTTACAGTGAAAGCACTTAGATAATTACCTTTGTGTGCCAATGATCATGTTCCAATGATGCTCTGAGCGGAATTCTGTTGTGAGAACATCTTTTGCAAGGCTTCGAGTTGTTCCTTGCTAAATGGATTGGAATCAGTGGGATTAGTTCCATCATCCACCGAGACATGATTCTCTCGGCTTTCTTTATCATGATGAGGTCTTGAAGGCGTCCAATCTGCAGGTTTTCTGTGGATCTTCCAACAAGTCTCTCGGGTGTGCCCTGGTCTCCAGCAATGATCACACCATGGTCTTTACTTCCTAGGCCGATTGTCATAGTTGTTGTTTTGGAATCCTCGAGCAGCAAGGGTAAAGCTCTCTGTGACAAGAACAACGATAGGGACAAAAGGCCTCCCATCATCACTTTCTTCCTGCTTGATTCATGGCGCACTTCGGAGAAGACTGCTCCAATATTTGACAAAAGCTTTGTTCCCAATATGCGCCCTCGAACATCATCTAGCCTTTTGTTGAGTCCCATTAAGAACTTAAATATTCTCTTCCTTTTGACAAATTCTCTGAATTTTTTTGCATCATCAGAGCAGCTCCATTCATGTTCTTCGTAAGCATCTAGTTGTTGCCAGTGTCGAGTGAGGATGTTGTAGTATTGAGGGACAGATAAATTTCATTGTTTGAGATCCTGGAGAGCGGTTTCAATCTAAAAAATTTTAGAGGTATTTTCTTTCTTTGAATAAAGTTCCTTCGTTGTATTCCAGATTTCATTAGCCGATTTATAGAGCAAGAAATTCTCACCTATCTCGTTTGTAATAGAATTGACCAACCAAGACATTACCATATTATTTTCAGTCTTCCAGAGTTTAAATTTTGGATCTTCAGCCTTCGGAGGAGTGACTTCACCGGTGAGATACTCATCATTTCCCTTTCTGCAGATATACATCATGACTAACTGAGACCATTGGAGGTAATTGCTCCCATTTAGTTTGTGTCCTGTTATGTGAAGTGGAACATTGTCGGTTCCGCCATGCTTGCTGGTGATGGGGATTTCATAACTAGAAGTAACTTCCGATGAGGATGGGGTTTGTTTCTCTGTGGCCATTCCGTATTTAGTCATTGAAGGGATAGTTTTAAACAATGCCTCAGAGATGATTGAGAAGTACTCGGGTAGAGGAGATTGAGGAAAGAATAGTCTCTTAATAAGACTGAGGGAATATGGGAAAAAGAAAAGAGAGAACCCTGCCATGAGAATGGGCCTGTGAATGGCAGTGTGGTTTGAAGGAATTCCCAGAGAGTATGAGTCTAGATCTCTGATACCATGTTAGTTTACCAATCCATCCCAAAAGCTTAAGCTATTAGGAGGTGGGCCAACAATAGTTTTATATTTTAACACTCCCCCTCACGTGTGGGCTGGACAATGGGCAATCGTGTGGGTAAATTAATTGGAAAGCCCAGCACATGAATATTTAAGTCTCAGATATATTAAAGACCTAACACATGATGACAATTTAAATAGGGATAAAGAGTGCAATTACGGGAGTTTGAACTCAGGACCTCCCACTCTGATACTATGTGAGTTTTTGAGAAAGGAATTTCTATAATTCTCATTGATAATTCTGAATAATTGTACAGCCTTAAATAATAAGGGAGGAAGGACTCTTCTCCTGAAAATAAGCAACCAAAAAAGGAAAAATACAAAACAGGGAATCAGTGAATAAAACCAATATCCCTCTTATTCTAGGAAACAAATAAATCTAATTATAACTAATTCCTAAGAATTGGGTAACAACTAATTCCTAGAAATCAGACATTAAATCGTAGATTTCCACACATCGAAATACATATTAGATGGATCTCTGGAGAGATACAAGGCATGTTTAGTAGCCAAAGGGTTTACTCAAATGTATGAGATTGACTACCTTGAAACCTTTGCTCTAGTGGCAAAGCTCAATACTATCAGGGTACTCCTAACACTTACAGGTAACTTAGACTAATAACTACAACAACTAGATGTGAAGAATGCTTTTCTCAATGGCGATTTGGATGAAGAAGTCTACATGGATCCACCTCCAGGGTTTGAGGAAAAATATGGAAACCTGGTATGTAAGCTAAAAAAGTCCTTATATGGTTTAAAACAATCTTTAAGAGCATGGTTCGAGAGATTTACTCAGTTTGTGAACAGACAGGGATATGACCAAGGGCAAGCAGACCATACTATGTTCACAACGTACTCTAATGGGAAGGTAGTTGTCCTTATAGTATATGTTGATGATATCATTCTTATTGGGGGTGATACTGCTGAGATGAATCGCCTAAAGCAGGGTCTGGCCTCTGAATTCGAGATTAAAGAACTAGGCTTACTAAAGTATTTCCTTGGTATGGAAGTAACCCAATCAAGAAAGGGGATTGCAGTTTCACAAAGGAAGTACGTGATTGATCTACTTAAAGAAACTGGTATGAATGGATATAGTCCTGCAGAAACGCCAATTGATCCGAATCAGAAGTTTGGAAACAAATAGGGAAGACCAGTGGATACGGCCTAGTACCAGAAACTAGTTGGGAAGCTAATCTACCTGTCACATACTTGACCAGACATAACATTCACTGTCAGCCTAGTAAGCCAGTTCATGCACTCTCCTCATGAAGAACATCTAGAAGCAGCCTACCACATCCTAAGGTACTTGAAGAATTCACGAGGAAAATGATTGTTTTTTGAGAAGCATGAACAATGAGGTATTGAAGCTTATACAGATGCAGATTGGGCATGGTCTACTTAAGATAAAAGATCCACATTTGGCTACTGTACATTTGTGTGGGGAAACTTAATGACTTGGAGGAGCAGGAAACAAAACGTAGTGGCCCGAAGTAGTGTAGAAGTAGAATATAGATCAATGGCACAAGGGATCTGTGAGATGATATGGCTCAAACGGATTTTGGAGGAATTGAGAAGACTTGTGATGAAGCCTATGAAGCTGTCTTGTGACAACAAGGTAGTAATAAGCATTGCCCACAATCCAGTCCAACATGACAGAATAAAACATGTTGAGATTGACTGGCACTTTATAAAGGAAAAGATTGAACCTGGAGCCATCTATATGCCATTTGTTCCAACCTCACAACAAGTGGCTGATGTTCTTACTAAAGGATTATTCAGGCCAAACTTTGAGTTTCTCATTAGCAAGTTGGGCATGATAGATATCTATGCACCAACTTGAGGGGGAGTGTACAAATCAGGAAAGTAGACTAAAGTCATCCGGTACCAATCTTGTTAATAATGGCTTAGAGATAAATAAGGAAAGTAGTTTATTCTTTCAATTTTTAAAGAGATTCCTTGAGATAAGGATCTCCCTCAATCAAGGAATTTACTTTCCCTATTCCGTGTGATGGTTTTCTTATAAATATTGTAAGCCTTGTACATAAAATATTAATGAGAAATACTTTCTTTTTTGCCCTGAAACCTACATGAGGGTTCCTCGGTCTTTGATCTCAAACTCTTTTGCAAGGAAGTTCTTCAGTCTTTTTATTTCTTCTAAGAAATCTCTTGTAAGGACAATGTCATCAATGTAGACAATGAGAATGGATGACTCCCCTCTTCGTGATCGCTGGATAAAAAAAGTATGATCCGCTGACGCTGTGTGTACCCAAATCTCTTTACGGCCTTAGAGAATCGGTCAAACCAAGCTCGAGGTGATTATTTTAGTCCATACAATGACTGCTTGAGTTTGCAGACTTTATTATTTGTTGCTTGAGTTACGAGACCAGGAGGAATCTCCATGTATACTTCTTCTTCGAGGTCACCATTGAGGAAGGCATTTTTGAAATCAAGCTGGAATAGTGGCCAAGCAAGGGATATGAGAACTCTTATAGTGTTGAGTTTAGCAACCGGGGCAAATTTTTTCTACTAATCAATTCCGTAAGATTGCGTGAATCCCTTTGCAACTAGTCGGGCTTTGAATCATTCCACACTTCCATCTGACTTGTGTTTTATCGTGAATATGCATTTACAGCCCACGGGCTGTTTTCCTTATGGCAAGTCAACTATCTCCCATGTATTGTTCTTTTCTAAGGCCCGAACTTCTTCCATAATAGCTGCCTTCCAATGTGGTATCTCAATGGCTTCATGAATGTTGTTGGGAACCTGTATCTCGTCAAGATTGAAGACAAAAGGACGATATTATGGAGATAATCTTTTTTAAGACAAGAAGTTATAAACAAGATGATTCGTGTAGATCTCACTCCTTTACTTACAACAATGGACTGATTATCATGAAGCTCAAGAGTGGAAGAGTCAGGTAGGGAGTTACCTTGTGTTACTTCTAAAGGACTTGGAGTTGGTTCTGACTCTTGAACTTGCTGAGGGAGTGCTTGTTGTTCTATCTCCTTTAGATGCCATTTCTTTCTGGAATAAACACGGAGCTCACTATTTTTAGCAGGAGAATGGTGTGATAGAAATTTGTTTAGTAAATCTTGAGGTGGATTCTGAGAAAAGACTTCAACATGAGACTCAAGAGATTGGGTGATTGGATTTGGATCAAGAACACAAAGGACATGATAGGGTTGAGTTTCAATGATATCCTAAAACTAATGTTCTTTTGACGTACTCTCCCCCTGAATGTTAGTTTTTAGGTAGTAGGGTTGTTCCTCAAAAAAGGTAACATCCATCGAGTTATAGAATCTCCTTGTGATGGGTGAGTAATATTTATAGAATCTTCTTGTGATGGGTGAGTACCTAAGAAAAATGCATTTGATTGCTCCGGGATCGAGTTTGCTTCGGTTATGAGGATAAACATGAACAAAGGCTGAGCAACCAAATAGTTTGGGTGGAATGGTGGAAATGAGATGACTTTCTGGATAGGCTTTGAGAAGGACTTCACTCGGAGTTTGAAATTTTAGCACACGGGATGGCATTTTGTTGATAATATAAGCTGCCGTAAGGACAGCTTCTCCCCAGAAGTGTTTTGGAACATGAAAAGTGAACATCAAAGACCTAGCAACCTCAAGGAGATGCGTATTCTTTCTCTCGGCTATCTCATTTTGTTCATGAGTGTCGATACAAGAACTTTGATGGATAATGCCCTGGCTATTCAGATAATCTCCTAGAACAGTTTTGTAATATTCTTTTGCATTATCTGTCTTGAAAAGTTGGATTTTTGTTTTGAATTGTGTTTGGATCATGGTGTTGAAATTTTTGAAGATTTGCTCTACTTCTGATTTTTCTTTCATGAGAAATATCCAGGTAATTCTTGTGTGATCATCAATAAAGGATACAAACTAACGTGTCCCGATGATATTTTTAATATTAGATGGTCCCCAGACATCACTACGAATCATAGAGAAAGGACGTGACATGTTATATGATCGACTAGGATAATAATTACGAACATGCTTTGAAAGATGGCACACTTCACATTGAAAATTCTTGACCTTTTATTTCTGAATAATGAAAGGAATAATTTTTCAAGATAAAAGAAATTAGGATGTCCTAGACGATAGTGCCATAACATAATTTCACTATCCTTATTTGAAGAAATAGAAACACAGCTATTGTGAGACTGACTTAAGAAGACTGCTTCGTGAGCTTGTTTTTCCACAAAGTGATCGCCTTTAAGGAGATAGAGTCCCGAGCACGCCTTAGCACTGCCAATCATCTTCCTTCAATCCAAGTCCTAAAATTCACACATATTTTAGAAGAATTTTAGCAATGCAATTCTTATCTTGGATCAGTTTACTGATCGACAGTAGATTATAATCAAGATTTGATACAAGTAAGACATAATGAAGAGACAAAGGCTTAGAAATTACAACCGAACCAAAGCCTGCAACTTTTGAAATGGAGCCATCTACATCAAGAGGGAAAAAATGAAGAAAGAAAAACCACACAAATGACCGAAACCCAAAACCCAAAAGAAGAGAGGCATTTTAATTGCATTTTACCTACTAAATAAAAATAAAAAACAAAAACTCAAAAAGAAGAGGAGAAGAGGTTACTTCTGGAAATTTCCATTCCTTAATGGCCTCACCTCAGAGCCCACATCGTCATCCATAAGAAATTCACACCCAAACATCTCCGGTGAAACCTGTATCAATAGCAACAACAAAAAACAGAGAAGCAAAATCGCGAAAGTATGATTTTCCATATTCAAATTGCTAATATTCTTTTATTACCTTATCCATTAGAAGTACAGGTATCCTACACAGAGTATCAATAATGTAGCACAATAATAATTGACATCTTTGCGGCTAACCCTACAGAGCCTTTCTAAAGTCTTGTAAAATTACATATCTTGTATAATTTGAAACAAATGAAAGTGTAAATAACAACACTACATTTCCTCCTTACCCTCGTAAAAAACCTTCAACTCCATATACAAATTAGAATTGTCTTTCATTTCAGGATAAAAAAATTCATAAAAGAAAGGCAAACCTTGCTTTGTGGACTAATTAGTGCATAAAAATGCACCCTAAATAATGCTTTTGATTTATATAATATTAAAATATTTAGGCTTTAATTAAACAATTCCATTATTTTTATTCATACTATTTTTAATTGAAATTTGTCTAGTTTTTACCTAATTATTTACAAATGAAAACAGTGTAAAAAGATACACAAGAAGAAGCCATGAAAGCCATATTTTCACGCCTTTCAGCCAAGCCGCATAAGCCAAAAAGAGAGAATAGCCGTTTGAGCCATCAAGCCAAGCCACGTGTGGGCCCTAGTTTGTGATATCCTATCCGTAGCATCTCCAACGCGCGTCACATTCACGGGAACTCCTCAGCGCGCGCGTTCCTTCCACGCAGCCATCACCGCGCATCCTAGCTTTTCGCCGCGTGGGTCCCGCATGTTAGCGTGCAGCCTGCTCCTCTTCTCCATGCTTGACAGCTGGCTTCCGCGGACCACGCCAACACACTCCAGCCAATCCGCATGCGACACGTAGCGTGTTTTCTCCTCACTGCCAATCACGTTGCGACACGTGTCCACTGAGTGTTGAACCTGAATTTCTCCTTGAAAATCAGAGCAAATTGGTCAGATTTCTTTCCCAAATCATATATTTGATTTCTCCTAATTTATGTGTAATTTTATTTTGTTTCCTTTTCTTTTCTAATTTTCTATTTTTATTGTTTGTTTCCTTATTTGACAGGCAACCTCTGAACACTATAAATAAGAGGGTTAGCCTAAGGTTTTTAGAAGCTTTTAATATTCAGTTTTCTGTCGTCTTGCTGTCACTCTCATATTTTCTCTCTAGAAATTGTGAGAATGTTTTGCAAGTGAGGCTAGAGTTTTCTTGGTGAGGTTAGAGATGAACTTTTGTTAAGAGACCCAATTCGGGCTTTTGATTCCTTGTGCTGTAAAATTTAATATCTGAATGAATTAAATCACATCTATCTTTCTTTTACTTTTTAAAATATTGTATGCCAATTTTTATATAAGTTTAGTCACGCTTTTCTTATGTAATTCTATCATGCATTGTTTTGTTATTTAAATTATTTTATAAATTGTCTTTTACTGCAATATTGTCAAATTGATATATTGTCGATTTTAGATAACTTGTAATAATAATATTTCCGGAGTCAACATAGAGATTTAATTTATTCGATCCTTTTATTTTGTGAATCAAAACTTGAATTGGTGAATGAAACATTAAGGATTCTCGACCCTTACCGTTTTTATTACTGAATTTCTTTCACACAAATCTTCTCTCATTTTTATTTTATTTGCAACAAAATTCTCTAAAACTCTTCTTTTTCTTTAATTTACTTGTTATTTATTTTTCTCTAACGCTCTTATTTTGCTAATCTTTCTTGTTATTTTGTTATCTCTCTGTGGATACGACCGGCCTTCTGTACTACAATTGACCGCTTGTGAACATCAATTTTAGGCGTTAATCACGAACTATTTTTGTTTTCACTAAGCAAAGGAGGTGACACCTTTATCACTATCACACCTTTATTTAACAATCAACATTCAGGGAAATTGACAACAATCAATAGAGATACTTGAAAAACAAGAAATAGGAGAGAACATTTATGTGGCGTTTGGTTCATAGATTCAAACCATGTGATTAGAATTATTTTTGATTTACGTGTATTTTTTGTGAGAGAAAATATTGTAGCGAACCACGAACCATGATTCGAATCAGGAAACGAATCTAAGTACCAAACAAACTCTTATTGAAAAATGCTTAAGCTGTTGAATCCACCATAGAAACCAGTTCTGCACTGTTCATTCACACTCAGTTTACTGTTTTTACAATAGTGTTGTGACGCTTTTGCTCTTTTTCTTTCTACTTCTTCCGTTTGTGGGTGGTGGGCCTGTTGGTCTTTTTGATTTTCTTAAAGTGATTGGACGACTCTGTCCCTATGGTTTTGGTTTTCTCTTTATTTCTGCCATGGGTGTTTCTGTCTATTCACCCGTGTTAAGCCCTGACACTTTTTCTCCTGGGAACTTTGTATAAATAGACTAAGTAAAATGTGTTTTTAAGTAAATAAACCACCAAAAAAATAAATTGGGTAAATAACCCAACTTCCACGTTAGCATTCCACGTCATCAATTATGGTTTTAGGGTTTTCTTTCTCCTCCTCCTCTTCCATTTCGCGCCATTTTGTTCTCCTAGCCGCCTTCAATTTCTCCTCTCTTCTTCTCAAGTCATCGTCATCGCATAACCTCATTAATATTATTATCTTGCCTATTCAACGTTTTTTTCTCGTCCAAAACGAAGTTTGAAGAAGAGCTACTAAGTAAGTCTTTCATTTTCTATATCTCTCATGGTGTTTTTCGTTGTTGTTCATATGTTTTTAAGATGAGAATGTAGTTAAAAATACATTAAAATAGTAATTTTACATGTTAAAAGACTAGTTTACATTGTCTGATATGATGAAGATCCGCCGGGTATAGAAAAAAAAAAGGTTTGTTCTTGGTCGGTTCGTGGTCTGTTCTTGGTCTGTT
>NW_010359499.1:566835-567266 GCF_000414095.1 Morus notabilis
ACGTGATAGTGGATGGGAAGTTTATGAATCCCGAAGAACATATTGATGGAGTCAAAATTAGGAGAAATCCTTTGCATGATGATTTTTTTTATCGTGATTTTATGGGTAATGTAGCTACAGATGAGTTTTTGACTCGTAATGATATTCCACCATAGTCACAACCACAACCAGAGTCACAGCCACAGCGAGAGCCACAACCGCTTAGAAGTTGGTCAGTACTTTACAAGTAAGAATGATTTGAAGGAAAAGCTGCATTTAATAGCTTTGAAAGGGAAGTTTGAGTTTCAAACAACAAAATCAAATAAAGACGTGCTTGTAGTAGAGTGTGTGGATCCGAAATGTGTGTGGCGTATCCGAGCCTGCAAACTGAGACTGTCGAACATGTTTGTAATCCGTAAGTATAATGGTGTTCACTCTTGCTCGTTAGAAAA
>NW_010359499.1:567471-568945 GCF_000414095.1 Morus notabilis
TCATACTTTCATATGGTGTCTCTTACTAATCACGACAGTATCACCAATATTTATTTTGATGAACATAACCGTTTTATCTATCTTTTCCTAGCATATGGACCTTGTATACGAGGTTTTGGTTGCATGAGGAAAGTTATCAGTGTTGATGGAACGTGGTTGAAGGGAAAATTCAGAGGTACGTTGTTAGTTGCCACTGCACAGGATAGTGAACGTCATTGTTATCCCATCGCATGGGCCATTGTAGACTCAGAGAATGATGCATCCTGGACATGGTTCTTCTCGAACTTGAAGGTGATTATCACTGATTCTGAGGAATTAGTTTTTATTTCTGATAGGAATTAAAGTATAAGTAATGCATTGTCTACAGTTTATTCATGAGCACATCACGGTTGTTGCACATGGCTTGTGTCTCAAAACATCAAGAGTAATTTCAGATGTAGCGGTGTTCTGCCATTGTTCTTTAAAACCGCTGAGGCCTACCGCATTGACGAGTTTTCTGTCTTGTTTGATGAGTTATCTGCAAGATATCCCAGTATTGCTAGATACCTACAGGAGCAAGTTCGTTTTGAAATGTGGTCTCGTGCTCATTTTAAAGGAAATCGATATAATATTATGACCACAAACATGTCTGAGTCAGTTAATGCAATGCTCAAAGATGTTCGAGATTACCCTGTCATTGCCCTCTTTAATTTTATACAAGCGAAGATGTCAGAGTGGTTTAATAACAGGCGGGTCGAAGCTTCTAAAACTAAAACATTATTAACGCCAAGTGTGGAAAAAACTCTTCGTGAGAGGCACAACAAAGCAGGATTTCTAATGGCCAGAAGACTTAATACTGTTGAGTTCCAAGTGACAGGTGGAGAGGCCACTGCAATTGTCAACATTGGAGCGAGGAGTTGCACTTGTCGTGTGTTCGACCTTGAGCAGATACCATGCGAGCATGCAATATCATGTTGTAGAGAAGCATGAATGTCACTCTATGATTTATGCTCAAAATACTACAGGACAGAAGTTTGGGCTCTTACGTATGCTGAGACAATCTATCCTGTGCCAGATACTTCGCAATGGGATATTCCGAATCACATAAAGGAAGTTCGCCTTCTTCCACCGCGAGTTGTACCAAAGAGGGGTAGGCCAAAGCAAAAACGCATTCCCAGCATAGGTGAGTTCACATGAAGACATAATCGATGTGCTAGGTGTGGGCAATATGGACACTATCAGAAGAAATGTAAAAACGCACCGATGTACTCATGATTTATAAATTTTGGCGTTACAATGTATTTACACTTATTATATTCAACAGGTTGTAAAATGTATTTAGTAGGTTATTATGGCTTTGGGGAAGCTTATATTTATGGGGAAATGCTGTCAAAATTTTTACACAATAATATATATATATTTTTTTAGGAAACTTCAAACGAGTCCCACAGAAGGTTGTGCGCGGGGGTGGTATGGGCGCGCGCGCGCGGGGGGA
>NW_010359499.1:572838-579171 GCF_000414095.1 Morus notabilis
GGGAAGACGTCCCTCAACCATCTTTGCAAACGTGGCGCCGATGGTTGGAAATGTTTCGAATGCCCAAACATGCGTTAAACCAATTTTTTTAAGTCTAGTAAACCAATTATGGTATTATTTACTATAAGGCCATGAAAAATTATGCATATAACTATATGACATACCTGGAAGGCCCAAAGAAACCCGCATATTGAGTAGGTTTCCTTGATGCTCTTATTACGTCCTTTCCGAACCCATTTCTGGAATTTCTCTCTCAAGTTCTTCTTCAAAGCCTGCAGGGTGCATTCAAAAGACACCCTGCCCCATGGATAGCTGTTGAAAAATTCTAAATCGTCAATGTAAGACAGCCAATCCAGTGGGACGGTCTTCTTCTCGTCCCCAGATAATAATACTTGTGCTAAAAAATAAATGATAGCGATCTTTGCTTTATCGCTACCTTTTATCTTCTTCCCTGTGAGCAATTTTCTTAAATCAGCAACAATTACTACGTGGGACTTAAAATGCTCTAATAATCTTCTATTCTTCGAAGCTTTCAAGATCACGTCCGGCTCTGGAGTTTCCCCGCAGTTCAATCCAGTAATTAATGCAAATTCCCTCATTCCAAACCTAGTTGTGGTTCCATTAACCATGAACCACAACTCATGTTTCTTTTTTGTTTCTATCCGCCTCAAAAGCAGATATTGTGTCAATACTCCAAAATATATCATATTTTCAGACATCGAAATAAAATTTCCGAAGGCAGACTCCTTGAAAATTGGCATTTCTGTTTCGGGGTCTAGATTCTGCCTGATTACCTCCAAAGCCTCGATCTTTGACTTCATAGTCACTTTCACTGGGAAATACTGCCGCACAGGATCCATGATCATCTTTAGATGTCCGATCCCAGGAAGTTCACCTGTGTTGTACTTTGGGATGTCATACTGAAAAAGAAGAAAAAACACAGAACTGACCAAAATGACAGAACCGACTAGAATAGACTAAGAAACCAACAAGAACCGACTAAACCGACCATGACCCGACCCAAAATCCCCGCAGAACCGACCAAATAGATAGAACCGACCAAAACCGAACAGAACTGACCAAAACCGAACAGAACCGACCAAAACTGACCTGAACCGACTAAGAACCGACCACCAACCGACCAGAACCGACCTCACCAAGAACTGACCAGAACCGACCATATTCGACAAGAACCGACTAAGAACCGACCACCAGAAATGACTTAAAACTGACCTAGAACCGACTGAGAACAGACCAGAACCAAAACCGACTAAGAACCGACTATGAACAGACCAATGTTGCTTATATTAAGTTTGTGTTCTTGTAAAAATATATAAGAAAAAGTAAAACAAGAATATTACCTCGGCAGATTCCGTTGCCTCGTCGACAACTGTTCGGGAAATGACCGTTTTAGTTGAGGAAGAAGAGCTGGTTTTTGATGCCATTTTAGTCGGATTTTGGTGAGCAGGTGGTCAATTTTTGTGTTCGGGAATTTGGTGAGTGGTCAGGGTCGGTTTTTGGTCGGTTTTAGTAGGAACGGAGTCAGTTTTTGATGAATGGTCGGTGTTTGGTGAGGTGGTCGGTCGGCCGAGACAAGAGAGATCGGAGAATGGATCGGAGAGAGAGAGAGAGAGAGAAAGAGGTGAGAGGAAAGCCGGTCGTGAGGTTGGTGACTGATCGGAGAGAAAAGCCGGCGGTCGGTGAGAGGTGATCGGAGAGAAAAACCAGTGGTCGGTCGTGAGAGAGCTCAGTTGAGGGAGAGATGGTCGAGCGGTCGGTTTCAGGGGGAAGAGAGGGTCTAGCGGCGGTCGGTTTTGTGAGGAAATGAGATTTTTGAAAATGACCTAGGACTAATAGGACCCATTTTTTGCCACGTAAGATACACGTCATCATTTTTTTGTTATAAAAAAAAACTGGCCTATTTCCTCAAATTCTAATTTTCTCCGGTCTCTTTTATCAAATGCTTGAGCTGTTGAATCCACCATAGAAACCAGTTCTGCACTGTTCATTCACACTCAGTTTACTGTTTTTACAATAGTGTTGTGACGCTTTTGCTCTTTTTCTTTCTACTTCTTCCGTTTGTGGGTGGTGGGCCTGTTGGTCTTTTTGATTTTCTTAGAGTGATTGGACGACTCTGTCCCTATGGTTTTGGTTTTCTCTTTATTTCTGCCATGGGTGTTTCTGTCTATTCACCCGTGTTAAGCCCTGACACTTTTTCTCCTTCGGTTTTGTTCTCCTCCCCTGTTTTTGTCTCTCTCTCTCGCTTTTTTTTGCCTTCATCTCCTCGTTTCGTTCTTCTCTTTGGCTCGATTTTGGTTGGGATCCTGGGGGTTTTCCTCTGTGTTGTTAGTGTGTGGGTCCTTTTGGTGGGCTTTGGGCGGGAGTTTAGAGATATTATTTTCTTTCTCCTTTGGGTTCTGCTGATGTTTTTATTTGTGATTATATGCTATTTTCGTCCCTTTCCTTCGGTGATGTTTTGTTCGATTTCCCCATTTCCTTTGGTGGTTTCTTTGTAAATGGAGCCCTAGGGTCTTTTTTTTATTTCTCATTTCTGCTGCTTCTCTCACCCACTTTGGCCGGACGCTGTGCATTTTTCCTTTGATGCATGCCATTTTGGATTATTTTTTTGTTTTTTTGTTCTGCTTCTTTGGTGGTTTTTATTTGTGGTTTTGGTTTATTTTCTTCCTGTGATTTTGGTGGATGCTATCCTGATTCATTTGGGTTTTGGTGCACGTTTTCTTAATTTTCTTGTCTCATTCATCTGGGTTTGGATTATTTTTTTATTTTTTTGTTCTGCCTTCTTTGGTCGTTTTTATTTGTCATTTTGGTTTGTTTTCTTCCTGTGATTTTGGTCGACGCTGTCTTGATTCATTTGGGTTTTGGTGCAGGATTTTTCTATTCATCTAGGTTTTGGTGGAGGCTTCTTTCATTTTCCTGGTTTGCCTTTATGTTGGTTTAGCTGGTGATTTTAGTGTGAAGTTTGAGTTTTTGTGTGGTTTTGGAGGAGTGCATGTTCTATGTTCTATTCCTTTCTTGGTGATTTTAATGCTTTTTTCGTTGTTTTTGGTAGTTGTTTGCTTTTGTGGCTGGTCTGTTTAAGTTTTTCAATATTTATAGAAATCTGTTACAATTTCCCAGTGGCTGATAGGTAGAATTTTTATATAATGTTTTATTTTTCTTCTCAATTATTCTTTTGTTTAGAAAGAAGTTTCTATGTAGATGGTTGCATGCTTTTTTTAGTTCATCTTGATTTTTTTTTTTTTTTTTCCATTTATTAGCTTCATGATTCGTGTTGTCCACGGCGCTGATGCAGATGCATTAAATGAATTCGTGTTTTTTCTAAATTGTCTGAGGCATGTGAAAAATCTGGAAAAAAAAGATATTGTCACTCTTTTTCTTCTTATTTCTTTCTGTTTTTCTTCCTCTTATCTGATTATTAAATTCATGTTCTATTTTCTTTTTTTCCTTTTTCTTATTGTAAATTAAGCTTTGCTTTTATTACTTAAAGTTAGGAAATTTTTATTTTGTTATTTGTATCCACCGACTTTGTGCTCTTATGTCCTACCACGTTGATTAATTGTACTCATTATGCTGCATATGTATTAAATGTTCTGTTATTTGTATCCACTGACTTTGTGCTCTTATGTCCTGCCATGTTGATTAACTGTACTCATTATGCTGCATATGTATTAAATGAATTCATGATTTTGGTAAATTATCTGAGGCAGGTGAAAAATTAGGAAAAAAAGATATTGTGACTCTTTTTCTTCTTATTTCTTTCCATTTTTCCTCTCATCTGATTATTATATTCATGTTCTATTTTCTTTTTTTTTTCCTCTTTCTTATTGTAAATTAAGCCTTGCTTTTATTACTTAAAATTAGGAAATTTTTGTTCTGTTATTTGTATCCACCGACTTTGTGCTCTTATGTCCTGCCTCATTGATTAATTGTACTCATTATGCTGCAGATGTATTAAATGAATTCATGATTTTTGTAAATTGTCCGAGGCAGGTGAAAAATCTGGGAAAAAGGGATATTGTGACTCTTTTTCTTCTTATTTCTTTATGTTTTTCTTTTTCTGATATGATTATTATATTCATGTTCTATTTTATTTTTTTTCTTTTTCCTTTTTCTTATTGTAAATTAAGTCTTGCTTTTATTACTTAAAATTAAGAAATTTTTGTTCTGTCATTTCTATCCACCGACTTTGTGCTCTTATGTGTGATGTTATTAGAGTTTATGGACTGTTTACATTTTTTCTCTTTGCTCTCTATTTATAAATGCTGCTGCACCTGAATTTATCATCTATGCATCTGTTTTATTCCCTTGCATTTTACATTTATCATCTATACCTCTGTTTTTTCCCTTGCATTTCACGTCGTTGCCCCCCTGTTTCTCTTTCAATCATTTACTGCTCTGTTTCGTTTTCCATCATTTATTGCTATATTCTTTTCTCCCTGTGTCTTTTCACTCCTTCTCCCTACACCGGTTGGTTGATATCTCAGACTTAAGACATTATTTATACCGTCCCAGGTATTATTTATAATCCTTATCCATAACTTTTTAATTTCTAATACTGATATTGGATGTATTGGTTTCCTGGTGTGGTATTAATTTTTGTTCTTTGCGTTTTATTATCTATAGATATTTTCCTTCATATTTTTTTACTACATGATGCTGATATGTTCACTTTTTCTTTATTTGTTTCTTAGAAACTCATGTATATATATAGCTTTATTTAACGTATTTTAATCTTAGAAAGTTCTTTTTCGTGGCGGTGATGACTATAATTAACCTTTGCATGTTGAGTTCTATGTAATTTGTTTAAAGATTACTGTGAATATCTTTTTCTCGCTTGGAGTCCGGTTTTATTTGTTGTTTTTTACAAAGCTTTTTGGATTTTTCTTTTTTTAAAAAAAAAAAAACTTATTCTACAACTTTTGCCCTCTTGGTATTTACTGTTTTATTCAAAAACTGTTTATACATGTGTACTAGCTTTCTTTTTCCACTACTGAGCTTTGGCTTTCCCATTTTGTTGTTACCGTTCAGGAAAAAAATTGTCCAATCTTTTTTGCTATTTACCATTTCATTCAAGAGGTGTTTGGACATGCAACAGCTTTTTTTTTGTATTACTGACCTTCGGCTTCCTTACTCCGTTGTTATCATTTCATACAAAAAAATTCCCTGCAGGAAAAAAAAAAAAACAAAAAGAGAGGCCTTATTATTTTATTCTCATCTCCTTATTGTATTCATCACCTTTTTATTCCTGTATTTGTTGTTGTTTATTGTCTCTCGTTTGTCTATTTTTTTTCATTTTATTTGGTCATACATTCTATGTTACATTACGCCTTTTATGTTGTTTTCTCCTTTTTTTTTTCTCTATCTTTAATTCACTTGGTAGTCTTTGAAGAACTCTACATGTTACTCAAGTTATCCATTTTGTGTCACAATCAAATTCTAATTTGTGTGATAAATATAATATGTTATCCTTTTGTGCAGTTGCCCTTAGTAGGCAGCCACAATCTATTTATCACACATTGCTAAAAATATTAAATACATGAACCACGATAGCTGCATAAACATACTATCATACTTATATTTATTGATTTTTCCAGTTCCATTTTTTTTTCCATTGCCCTGGTTACTCTATTTACTTATTTATTTATTTCTATTTCGCAAGGTGTTTTACTATTTCTTGATCCATCCTGTTATTTCACTGCCGGACACCGATGTTGACATTTGGCTAGTTTATATCTACCACTTCAGCTAAAATCTGAGCGTTCCAGGTACTATTATCAATCTTTGTCCATAACTTTTAAATTTTTGTATACTAATATTGTATATGTTAGTTTGCTGGAATGTGATTAATATTTGTTGTTCATGTTTCATTATTTGCTTTTATTTTCTTTTGTATTTGCCTCATGCATGATGTTCATAATTCACTTCCTGTTTTTTTTTTTTCTTTCCTTCTTCTTAGCAACATATATATGCATATATATGTTTACTTAACATTTCTTAGTTTTAGTAACTCTCTTTATGTGACAATGATGACTATAATTGATTTTGACATATTGAGTTTTATGACATTTATCTACATATTATTACAAGTTTGGTTGCCTTATTTAGAATATGCTTTTATCCATTGTTCTTAAGTCAAATATTTTGATAATTTCTTCTTTGTTGCTCTTAGTCATTCTACAACTTTTGCCTTTTTTGTCTTTTTTGTTTCATTCAAAAAGTTGTCTTTGCTTGCATTAGTTTCCTTTTTCTGCTGCTCAGGCTTAATTTTCCAATTTTATTGTTACTGTTTCACAAAAAAAAAAAAAAAACCCC
>NW_010359499.1:579202-590521 GCF_000414095.1 Morus notabilis
TATTTCTTTTCTTTGTTTCTTTTATTTTATTATATAAAGATAGTATTATACCTATCTTTATAAGCTTTTTGAGTCCTTTTTGTTTCCCTTTATTTATTTATTTACTCATTTACTATTTATTTATATTTTTCTAGGTTTTCTACCATTTGTTGCTGCATTGTCTTATCCCTGTGTCACTAACTGCTATTGACTTTTCATTGCCTCATATTTGCTACCTGATGCAAGGCTTATAGTGTTTGAGGTATTATCAATAATTTTTGTACATAATTTTTAATTTCCTCTTATTTATATTGCACGCATTGATTGGCTATGCTAACTGTAAAAATCTGCTATTTATACTTTATTACTATTGCTTACATTTGATTTTCTTGCCCTACTAATAAAATATTCCTGATCTAAAATTTTGACAAAAATTGTGTTTCAGTCTCAAGAAATGTTATTACTGCTATAAGTGTACTAAAGAAGAACTGGGATTTATTGTTCATATGGACTCATTTTATTGTTACTTATGCAATAGAACACTGTCTTTGCCCTTTTTTTTACCTTTCCTTCCTATTAGCTGCCTGGCCTTTTTTTTCCCTCTCTACTTCTCTCTTTCTTTTTTATTCATTTTCCTTTTCTTGAATACTGTTTGGAATTTTTTCTCCTTTTCTTTAAAGGAAAAAAGTTTGGGTATTTTATTTAACCGAAGAAGCTTTTCTTTTGTTTTCTTTATGCACCGCTTTATAACCATTACGTGTGACATTGCTATTGGTTATCTTACTCTTTATATGTGTAAAATGTTGTCGTTGTATATTTTAATTTCTACTGTCTAAATTCTCCCGTTTCCTCCTTCACACCAAACATCCTTCCTTCTATATTCCATTGTGAATCATTTATTGCTCTGCTTTACCCTGGTTTATTTATTACTCCATTGTGTTAGTTCTGTTTCTTTGGCTTTGACTTGGCTGATATAGGCTATTTAACGCAGGACTGAGAATATTTCAGGTATTAGTAAGGATTTTTGTCCAAGTGTTATTAATATTTGTTGTTGATGCTGAATATGTTGCTTTGTTGTATTATTATTGGTTTGTCATTTTCTATAGTGTTCAGAAGCATTTATTGTTTCTCATTGTAAATAAACCTTAATCGTATATAATTATTTTTACCTGTAATCTATATCAATTGTGTAGTAGTATATATATCTCTTTGTATTTCTATTTAACATATTTTCCCCTTAATTGGTTCTAATATAGAAAAGTGATTGTTACAATCTGTTTTTGCCTATTTGTTTCTATACCATTTCCTCAGAAATTGCAGTG
The DNA here is from genome assembly GCF_000414095.1 of Morus notabilis. Classification (NCBI taxonomy): domain Eukaryota; kingdom Viridiplantae; phylum Streptophyta; class Magnoliopsida; order Rosales; family Moraceae; genus Morus; species Morus notabilis. The sequence continues at coordinate 580,504 of NW_010359499.1, forward strand.
AATGTATTTTTAGCTATCTAGATTCTTATTTTAAATTATAATATAGTTCATAATTATTGAATACAATTGTTTGAATATTTGCTTTTTTCTTCCTTTTTACTTGCTCTAACATTCTTGGCTTTTCGGTTGTTTGGTCTCAGCCCCTTAACTTATCCATGTTTCATCTGTATTTGGTTGGCTTATAGTTCGTGTTTAAGGCCATATTTAGAGCGTTACAGGTACTTTTACTACTTATTTCTCTATATGCTCCTTATACAAGTTATTGATATTAGATATATTCTGTGTTGATTTGTGTTGTTTATTATGCTATTGATAAAAATTTGTTCCTACTTTTATAATTGTTCTTTTCTATGTCTTATTGGTCTATAGTAATGGAATTTTTATTCCTTATTGACGTTTTTGATAATCATATATCCATATATGTTTACCAATTTTTTAGTTAGCATATTTAATTCTTCCTTGGCTTTGGTGTATGTCAATGCTAATTATAATCAAGTTTGATTTCACTTTTATATGATGAGTCCAAAAATTATTGTGAATGAGCCTACCTTATTTGCATTTACTAACACGGTTTAAATATTTTACCCTCCTTTTATCCATTCCTCATTCTTTTTCTTCTTTAGTGTGTGGCAATGATGCTTATTTTCAATTTTGACCTATTAAATTTGATCTAATTTGTCCAAATATTGCCGTGAACAAGTCCTTAGTTGCATTTTGATTTTGTCCATTTTTTTCACCAAAATTGTTTAAATACTTTTCTTTTTGCTGTTTTGGTTTATTTTAAAATGTTAGATGCCTATCTTTATTGGATTAAGATTTTATTTATTCCTATTTACTCAGTTTTCCCATAATATATTCTCTTTTATGATCTTAGAAAGTTAATTCTCAATAGAAGAACAATATCCCTTTTGCTATTTTCCGTTCATTATGTCTTCTATTATACAACTCCTTATTTCTTTTTTTCTTTCCTTTGCCTGTGCCACTTTTCTCCTGTTTTTTCTTCCGTCACTTTACAAAGGTTGTATCTAATGCTGTCCCTATTGGCTTTTATATCTTGTATTTTACTGCTTCTTCTGTCGTTGGCCTTAGTTGTTTACTTATTTTTATCCAATTGAAGGTTGAATATAGATTACTTATTTGGTATCCTCATTCTATTTTATTCTATCTCCTTATTTAGATAAAAACTATATTGTTTCTTTCATTGTTATTTTACCTTTCCTTTCACTTGGTAGTCTTTCGACATATATATACCTTACTATGGCCATTTATTCTTTGTTATGGATATACTATAATATGTGTGGCAAATGTAATATTTGACTAATTTTTGTGCCTTTATGTAGTTGTCATAGTTGTTGCTATTAGGTAGCCATAAAATAGTCATAAAAATACAAGTCAAATCATTTGCCGTACATTGCTGACAATACTTAATGTCTGAGCCACAATTACTATATAAAAACATTACCACATTCTTAAATTATCAGCCTTTTCAGATTCAGTCTTTTTCATTACTTATTTATTTACTATTATGATTAATCTATTTTTTGCTATTGCCCTTTATGACATTCATATTAACAAATACAGTTAATATACTATTGTCAGAAATTTTTGTCAAATAGTTGATAGATTACGTATGGAGCTAAAGATAGGTAAATACATATATAAATTATGTTTTTTCTTTTTTTTAATCTATATTCTGTTATAAATTTAATTCATATACTATTTTTATGTTGTTTACTACTCTTATATATTTCATATTGTAAATTATAAATACATATTTTCTCCTTAATTGGTTCTATTATACGGTAGTGATTACTATTATATGTTTTTGTCTATTTGTTCTTATGTCATCTCCTTAGAAATTAGATTCAATGTATTTCAAGCTATCTAAATTCTTATTTTAGATTATGCTATAGTTCATAATCATTGAATACGATTATTTAAATATTTGTTTTTTTTTCCTTTTTACTTGCTCTAACATTCTTGACTTTTTGGTTGTTTGGTCTTATTTTGGGCTACTTACTGGTCAACCCTTTAATTTATATATTTTCATCTGTGTTTGGCTGGCTTATAGTTCGCGTTTAAGGCAATATTCAGAGCGTTACAAGTGCGTTTACTACTTATTTTTCTATATACTCCTTATGTAAGTTATTGATATTGAATATATTCTATGTTGATTTGTGTACTTTTCTCTCAACATTTTACATAAATATACACACATATATATAAACTAATATTGCACCGAGAAAAACATCAGACTTCCAATACAATAAAAATTTTTCCGCAGCAATGTGCGGGCACAAAACTAGTCACTTAACTAAAAGAGAAGGTAAATAGAAAACTCGTGAAAATAATGAATTCGTAAACCGTGCCTATAATAGAATCTAATGTTTCTATTTTTCAACCTAAACATATTTTATTGTTTTTGTTCTATTCAGGAATTTTTTTAGTGTTACTATAAGCTCAAGGGAATTCTAAGAAACATTTAAAATGCAAGAAAAATACATTTGACTTCCTTATTAGACTTTCCCTAAGATTAAAAAAAATAAATAAAAGAACCTTATTAAAAGGAAAAATTGCAGTAGACTTCATAAATGGTCAAGTCTGCAAACACCCATTATTATACATATACTAAAGGAGAGGACGAGATTCATTGTTCATGCTACAATGCAATGAATAGTGTCTTTCTTGTTTTAGCCTTGCTTTTTTCTTCTGTTGAAATTTTAATTCCCGTTATGTCCTGTTGAGTGTAAATTTACTATAATGCCTTTCATTTCAATTTTTTGTGTTTTTATTTGCTGTGACCGTTTTCGTCATTTACTAATGCTTTTGGTTTACTTCGTTTGTTCCTTTTTCATTTGTTTTCCTTCACTTCTTTCTGTAGTGGTCTCTCTCTCTCTTTTTCTTTTGTTTTCTTCTGTAACCTTCTAGAGCTCTTCAAGACTCTGCCTGAGTTTTTTTTTTTCTTTTTCGTTTGTTGATTCCGGCGATTTTTTCTTCCTTTCTTTTTGTAGTCATTTATCTCTTTCATTTTTTTGGTTCAGCAATCTTCTAAGGTTTTTTTTTTTTCACTCAGATTGGGTTTTTTTTTCTTTCTTCCGTTTATTTTCTTCTGCAACTTTCTAGATCTGTTTTTATTTTTGCCCACTTAGATTGAGTAGGGTTTTGTTTTTTTTTTTTTTTCATTCGTTGGTTTCTACGATCTTCTAGATCTGTGTTTATCTTTCATTGTTTCTAGATTTACTTTTCTCTCTTCTATTTTTTCTCTTCTGCAACCTTTTAGGTCCGTCCATTTTTTCAAATTTCTGGCCAGATTTCTTCGTTTCTCATATTTTTTCTTTCTGCAACCTTCTAGATCTTTTTTTTTTATTTCTAGGCCAGATTTATTCGTTTTTCATCTTCTTTCTTTTTGCATATATATTTCGATGTTTTATGTTTTATTTTTATATTTTTTTGGTTGTATATGCATGGTACTTTTTTGTTCCATTACGTTATTTGTTAGCTTCGTCTTTTATTTTGTTGATTATTTTTGTTTTGATTTCATGGGTTCGGTCATTTTTTTCATATCTATGTTTTTATTAATTTTTTTTAGGATGTGTGGTCGTCTACCTTAGATCTATGTTCGTTTTTCATATTGTTTTGTTTATGTTTTTTAATTTATTTGTTATTCGACTATTATATTTGTGAAGAAAAAATAAATTTTTTTTTTTCGTATTTTTTTATGCATGTTATTTATTTTTTCATCCCTATTTTTATTTACTATATCTTGATTTATTCGTATTAATTTGAACAAATCTCTAATATTTGTCGTGATCTAAATGTAATAATATTTATGTTAATATTTTACTCTGACACGTGTATTTTTTATTTTTTTGTTTTGTATAATATGTAACCAAAAAATAACTGTCTGTTATTTATTGGTTCATTTTACGGTGGTCTTCATGCTGTGTGACGGCTGTTGATAATTAATCATTACTTCTATTGCTTTCTGTTTGCAAGGATTTGTATCCGAGATTAAGCAAAACATTGGTAACTTTCTGTATATATATTGTATGTTACTTTTTTACTCTTTCTTTGTCTTCGTCTTTTAGCTAATATTATCTACCATGTTCTATTCTCTCTGCTTTTTCACTATTTAAAGACCATAATGATACTACCAATTTCTTACTAATCTTACCGCCTCCTTTATATTTCTTTGTTCTATCTCTGCTGCTTAGTAATATTGGTTGCTTTCTTTAATCTATCGTTTTGCCCGTGGTTCATTGAATCATGTATTCACTTTTTCAATTAACTTTGGTTGATTTGTTCTAAAATATTAATTTATAATGTTATGTTTGTTCGTTATATGAAATGTTTTATACTGCAATTTACTTTTTCCTTCTCTATTGTACTCTCAGTCATTTATTTCTATAATAATTTGATTATTTGAGATTTTATATTTACAAAGTTTTCTAAATCTTATTAAGATATAATGTTTTTCTTTATGAAAAATTTAGTTTTTAATATCCAAATATTTTATTCTCTTTTGGTTATGATGATGTTATATTTCATTTGTTGTTAATATGTGCTGGGTAATTGTTACTATAGATATGTCTATCATTGATGTTGCCCTTATTATTTTGGACTTATGCCAATATATTTTAATTTGTCTTTTGTTTTAGTTTTACTATATATTTGTATTTATAAAAGCTGCTTTTATCTATGATACTATTTTGTACATAGCCGTTTGTTTCCTCTGCAGTTCACTCTTTTTCTTCTTCACTGTATTTTTGGTCATTTATTATTATTCTTAATTTATTAACTGACATTTGATATTTACACAGTGTTCTAAATTTTATTACTACAGAATGCCTTTATTTATCAAAAACTCGGCTTCTTATATTCAAACATTTTATTCTTCTCCGGTTATGATTATGTTATATATCATTTGTTGTTAACATGTGTTGAGTAATTGTTATTACAGATATGGCTATCATTGATGTTGCCCTTATTATTTCAGAGTTATGCCAATATATTTTATTTTCATAAACTCCTTAATAATGTAGTTGGTAGCCATATATATTGCCACATTTTTTTTGAATTACTTATGGTATATATTCTTCACAACAAATGAATATAATCTGAACCAAATGTATACTAAATTTTCTTACTTATGGCATAAACTCCTTAATAATGTAGATGGCAGCCGTATATATTGCTAAATTTGTATCCAATTACTTAAAGTATATGTTCTTGACAATAAATGATTATAACCTGAACCAAATATTTATATATAATGTTATGTTTTCCTAAATGTTTCTTCATATATTTATAATCTCTACTCAATTTACAGTATAATATAAAGCTCTTTTTTCCATGTACACTGATTTATTTTATGTATATGATATATTAGTAAAACTAGGTGTATTGCACAAACTGTTTGATTCTTATTTTTTTTTATATTACTCTATCACTTATTCCTCTGTTTTTTCTTTGCCCGTTCTGTATATGATTTTATATTTTATTCTTCTGTTTGTTTTCCCTGCGTTTCTCTCTTTTTTCCATTTAGCCCATTCTTTGCTAAAGTTATAGTTTTAACTTATATCTTTCTGATTTTTTTAGTGAACACTGAAATCTTTTATTTTCCTTAGTATATGTGTAATCTTGTATATTGCTATTCTAAGCTATACTATATTTTCTAACTTATGGCATAAACTCCTTGATAATATAGCTGGTAGCCATGTATATTGCTAGATTTTGTTTCAATTACTCATGGTATATATTCTTCACAACGAATGAATATAACCTGAACCAAATGTATACTAAATTTTCTTACTTATGGTATAAATTCCTTGATAACATAGGTGGCAGCCGTGTAAATTGCTAGATGTCATATATATAACTCTATTTTGTACTTTCCTATTTTTCTTACCTGTGTTGGACAACTTTTTCCTTCTAGTCGACTTTTGATCATTCACTGCTATTCATATTTAATTCACTAATGTTTGTTGCCTGTACTTGACTATTTTTTCTTTCCAATCCACCTTTGGTCATTCACTGCTATTCTTACTTCGTTGACTGTATTCTTACTTCGTTGACTAACACTTTATATTTATACATTGTTCTAAAGCTTTACTACAAAATAAAGTCTTTCTTTATCAAAAATTTTATTTTTTATATTAAAAGACTTAATTCTCACGATTATAATGCTGTTTTATTTTTTTTGTTAACATGTGCCGTGAAATAAGCTACAAGTTTGTGTGAGGAAACATTACAAGACTGATTTCAAAAATTTTCTCACTGGGGCATGAAATAACTCAAAAGTCCAAATTTATGATGTAATTGAGACATAAATTTGTATATAAATTTTTTTTCTTATTCTGTTATAATTATGTTCAGGAAGCAATAATAGCTTTCATTCCTTTTAATACATGTATAATAATACATATTATTGTTCATAATTATATAACTTTTCTTTTCTTGATTGGCGTTTGCCAACTATTAAAACAAACAAAATAGTAAATAAAAACAGAAGCAAAAAAAATTGAGTTATACCAATGCAAACGGTTGGCCTCGAAACATGAACAAAAAAATCGATTTGTATTAGTACAAATAGTTGTGGCAAAGCCGAAGTTGACACAATTCAATAGTTTTTAACATAATAATATCCTTAATATCATACATGTTTGTTTTTACTTTTTTATTCTGAAAACTTTATTTCTTTTTATTTTGCATTTTATTTACTTTATTTTTTTGCTAAATATGTTTCAATTGCTTTATTCTTATAGTTTTTTCTTGATTTAATATATGTGTGTAGCATATTAGTACAAATTAAGTCAATTTTAAAATACATTTGTTTTATTTTCTTTCTTATATTTTGTTTTTAACATATTATAATCATTATGTGGTAATAAATTATTTCCCTATTGTGTCATTTCTGAGCAGATTTGGTCATTTCTTATCTCCATATTGTACTGCTACACTTGAAAATTAATCGTTTCATGCTCTATCTTCATAGCAAAGCATCATTTCTATATATACTCTGATTTGGTTAGCTGAAATTTTCTATTTACACAGCATTCCAGGTATTATTAAAATTTTATGTCTTATTATTTCAATATTTATTTATGAAATTAGATACGATTACTATTGATAACACTAAATATATTTATATACTTTATCTATAATAAAATATATTACTTTTACTTTATAGTATAATATTGTAGGATACTATATGTGCTTATAAACTATTAATTTCTTCTCATATTTTACTTATGGTATTATTAATACAAAATATTTATACATATATTATTTTTATTTCTGAAATTGTATATTTAGTTTATATATGTTATATTGTTTTATATCATAATAATTTTATAATATTCATTCATTGATTAAAAAATTCTCATAAATATTTACTTATCGTGTTATGTACATTTAATTTATCATATTTGTTAGATAAAATTCTCTATTCTGTTTTGCCTAATATAGCAATCATGCTTATTCATATGCCATAATCTTTTCTAACATAAATATAAATTTTACAAAATAGTTTATTAAATGACAATGTATTGTAATACACAGATGGAGCCGAAGAAAAAAATTAAAAAAACGCCCATAAAATCTAACTACAGCGTACGTCATATCATCTCACATATGGACGAGGATTCAACAGTTGTAAATACTGATTACTCAAGTAAATCAAGTTCTGGTACAAGAGATTCATTCACACTGATCCCTCGATCCAGAGTTGATGTGATGCAACATATGACCCAAACTGAAAGCAGACATATGCTACATATGTCTGAAACTGAAAGCCAACCTATACAACAAATCTTTGAAACTGAAAGCAGATCTTCTGAACAAGTGCATGCATCAGCATTTGAAAACAACACACAAAATCATAAATTTCTTACTTATACTAAATAATAAATTTTTTCAAGAAAAAAAAATATTTATATAATAGTTTCACAAACTGATCTAAATTTTTTTTCTTAGGTGATACTAATATGTACATCGACTTTGGAAACTATTCTTATATCTGCCATTATTGTGGTGCTCTTTTTTGGCTTAATGAACGAATCAAAAGAAGTAACCCACCTAAATTCAATCTTTGTTGTAGAGTAGGAAAAATTAGAATACCTTTTATTAAACATATTCCTTCTATACTATCTATTAGATTATTATGGAGGATCATTGAGTACACACTTTCGAAAAAATATTAGAATTTATAATTCTATGTTTACATTTACATCATTTGGGAGTAACATAGAAAATTTCTCAAAAAACTCAATGGGCCCTTATATTTTTTAAAGAAGTGGACAAATATATCATCTGATAGGATCTCTTCTTCCAACTGATAATAATCCTCCTAGATTTGCATAACTATATATATATATATATGATATGGAAGGAAAATGAAATTGAAAATCGAATGGCTTCAAAATTTTTTGAAGAAAAAAAAATATTTATAAAATAGTTTCACAAACTGATCTAAATTTTTTTTTCTTAGGTGATACTAATATGTACATCGACTTTGGAAACTATTCTTATATCTGCCATTATTGTGGTGCTCTTTTTTGGCTTAATGAACGAATCAAAAGAAGTAACCCACCTAAATTCAATCTTTGTTGTAGACAAGGAAAAATTAGAATACCTTTTATTAAACATACTCCTTCTATACTATATAATCTATTAGATTATTATGGAGGATCATTGAGTACACACTTTCGAAAAAATATTAGAATTTATAATTCCATGTTTACATTTACATCATTTGGGAGTAACATAGAAAATTTTCCAAAAAACTCAATGTGCCCTTATATTTTTTAAAGAAGTGGACAAATATATCATATGATAGGATCTCTTCTTCCAACTGATAATAATCCTCCTAGATTTGCACAACTATATATATATGATACGGAAAATGAAATTGAAAATCGAATGGCTTCATTCTCATTTGAAAATGAATCAAAAGATTTAATAAAAATAATAATTGAACATTTAATTACAATGTTAGATAATACAAATAAATTAGTAAAAAAATTTCGAATGATAAGAGATAGATACGAAGAAGATAAATTACCATCTATCAAATTAAGACTTATAAATCGAATAAATACAGATAATAATCAATATGAATTACCAACTTCAAATGATGTAGGTTGTTTAATAGTTGGAGATATTGGTGAATACGAAAAAGGAAGAGACATTATAATTGAAGATAGAACAACTTCTTTACAAAGAATTACAAAATTACATCCATCTCATATGTCTCTTCAATATCCATTATAGAACAGATTTAAAATATAATGTAAATAACACAAATAACACATACAAAAGAATAAGAATTTCTATGAGAGAATTTTATTGTTATCAATTACTAGAACATCAAAATCAAAGTGATATCCTATTTAGAAGTGGAAGATTATTACAACAATATGTAGTTGATGCATATGCCTGTGTAGAAGAAGATATATTTGATTACATTAGAAAAAATCAAAAAAATTTGAGATCTAAATTTTACCAAGGAATTCAATATGCTATTACAAAAGGAGATACAAATGCATAGGCAATAGGTAAAAGAATTATTCTTCCTTCCAGTCATACTGGAAGTCCTAGATACGTGATCCAAAACTATCATGATGCAATGGCAATTTGTACATATTATGGAAACCCTGATTTATTTATAACATTTACATGTAATCCAAAATGGCCTGAAATTACTAGAGCTTTAATAAAAATACCTGGTTCTAATTCTGCAGATAGACTTGATATTATTACAAGAGTTTTTAAAATGAAATTAGAACATTTTTTTTATCAACAATAAAAAATGAATATATCTTTGGAAGAATTGTAACAGGTTAGTGCATTTTTTCTAGATTTATGTTCTTTTTATTTATAAATATTAAATAATATTATTTAATACTTATACTAAATATATCTAAAATAAATTTTCTATTCAAATTTTGCCACATTGTCATTTCTTGTTTTGGTTACATGCCGACGATAAACTACATGATCCATCAAAAATTGATAAATT
>NW_010359499.1:590887-591790 GCF_000414095.1 Morus notabilis
AGGATAGAATAAGAGCAGTCACAGAAGAAAATATTTGTACAGAAAAGTGTGGAGAAATTATTTATGAAGAAATAGATGAAATAAAAAACTATATTAACTATAGATACATAACACCTTATGAAGTATTATGGCGCTTATATGAATATCCAATACATCATAGAAACCCAGCCATTCAACGTCTATCAATACATTTACCAAAAATACAAAACATAACATTCAGATCAAACCAACATCTAATTGATATAATGAAACAACCAAATATTCATAAAAACAACTCTAACAGAATGGATGGAAACAAACAAAACTGATATCAATGCTAGAAATCTAACTTATAATGAATTTTCAACTAAATATGTTTGGAATAGTAGGTATAAATATTGGTCTTCTAGACAAACAGGACATACAATAGGCCGATCATATTATATTCATCCAAACTCTGGAGAATTGTATTATCTAAAATTATTACTAAATCATCAAAAAAGAATAACAGGCTATGAAAGTCTTCAAACTATTGATAACATAACACATGGAACATACCAGGCAGCATGTTATGCATTAGGTTTATCAGGAGATGATAGAGAATGGGAACAATCCATATTAGAAGCATCTTTTTGGTCTACATCGTCACAACTACGACATCTATTTATTATTATATTGTTATTTTGCAATGTAAATAACCCACTGAAATTACTTGAAAAAAATTGAAAACTTATGACTGATGATATCTTACACAAAATTAAAAAAAAATTTAACAACCCGTATTTTGAAATACCAGAAAATGAATTATATAATTTTATATTATATGAACTAGAAAAATTATTAAATCTAAACTCGTCAACTTTAGCTCATTTTAATCTACCGCTTCCTACTGGTTCACTAATAAATGATTTAAACAATAAACTT
>NW_010359499.1:594986-599082 GCF_000414095.1 Morus notabilis
CTTAGTAAAAAATTTAAAACCACAATATTCTATCTTTTATGCAGGGTGGAAAATTCACTGTAAGAGCAACCATAGTAAACTTTTCAACATCTCAAGGATGGTTCTACAATTCTTGCCCCAGATGTTACCGACAACTAAAAAGGCAAGAATAGGTTAGTAGTGCGACAGTCATGGCCACATAAAGTCAACACCATCTCCATGGTAATTAAATTTATTACCATACCATTTTTATTTAGTATATATCTTTATTTACTTTAATGAAAAATTAATAACATTAAAAAAATATTTATATATATGTTACAGGTATAGATTAGCAATCTAAATTGAAGATCATACTAGAGACATGGAAGTTATCGCTTTTGGCAGAACCGCTCAGGCATTAATAAAAAAACCATGTTATGCACTAACAATTGACAAAGGCTTTACCGATCCATTTATAATACCACCAGCTATCGATCAAATCCGAGGACAATTAAAAATCTTCCAAGTCTTCTTTCAACAACGAGGCACCCAAATGAGCACATTAATTTCCAAAATATTTGAAGACATCCATGTTCCATCGTCGCCAACAAAACAGTTAACTGCAGGAACAGAAGATCCACAAAGGTAAATAATGTTTTTTAAATTTTTTATCAACTATACATAAATAATCTTTTCATTTTTCAGCCCAGAGGTAATACCATCATCATAGCTATCAACACCGACCACATTTGATCCACACACTCCAACACCAAAAAAACCTGGTACAAGGTAAGCCACATTCAACACAACAAATATTATCAATTAATTTAAAAACATATCTACAAATTATTCCATTTTTTCAACCCTGAATCAAGAACAACAAGACAATCTGCAAAACACCCAAAAATAAGGTAATGTAAATATTTTTATAATATTTATTTCATACTATATAATTTAACCATCTTTATTTCTCTTAACACTTATATTTACAACCAATTTTCTCATTTTTATATTTGCAGCTGAAAGAAATGAAATGCTCAAGAACCACAACAGCTTTTTATTCTCTACAATCTGTATATATATAAATATTATAAATAATAATACTATATATGTCTGTATAAATATATTTGTACAAATTTTATATCTATCATATAACACAATACTGTATAATACATGTATATATATAAATATATTTTAAATATAATTATCGTATAATATAATACTGTATTTCGCAGCAACGCGCGGAATACATGCTCGTTCAAACTAAAACCAAAGTATAGAAATTTATGGTCAAGTTTTGTTACATCCGTTGTCGTGGAATCAAGATTTTTAGTAATGAATTTATGCCCAAAAAAAAAAAAAAAAACGGAAACACCAACTCATCAATAACCTTTCAACTAAAAAGAAAAAAAAACATTAATAACTTTGAAATGGTAAAAACCCATGCGAAAAAAAAAAAGAAAATAAAGAAATGAGGTGTATCCAATTGAAGGAGGAGAAGCAACATGCATAAGAGGGAAAAATAACACATTTGATCAAAAACCCAGAAAAGAGAGGGAGTGTTTTTTTCCCTTTTTCGGCAAAGATCCTACATTCACATAACAATTTCTAGACCGCCTCGTCTTAGAAGCGATAATTAACAGGTTCCTTTTTCATCAAAGTATAGAGAGAGATGGAAGAGCAACAAGCAAACATAGAAGAAGAAAGAAAAGGCAAGAGAGAGAATAACAAAAAAGAAGAGAGAGAAAAGCTTAAGAAAATGCAAAGAAGAGAACACTAACGCTTCGGGGAGTAAAAGGGGGTGGGGGTGGGGAAATAGAGCACAAAAGACGACAAAATAGATAAACAAACTTTGAATAGTAAGAATGTGAGAGCAGTGACAGTAAACACGCTTTGGATTCTAATATTCCAATATAGTTACTAGTTGAGAGATGTGCATATGTTCTGCTTCTAAATTTATTGCAGATTTTTGTATCAAATTCATAGAAATATATCTTTGTTTAGTTTTCTTTAGAAATATAGTGAAGTCTTTTTTCTTTAAAAAAAATCTCATTCAAAAGGTATAAAGGTCACTGAACAACATCAGAATTAAAGCCAGGTAACAGCACATCAAAACACACCCACGGAAAAAAGAAAACATGAGCCTAATTAACTCCTAAGGTATATCATCGCTAGAAAAAAGAAACAAGAAAGTAGCACACCACTTTGCAACGTTGAACAGATAATTCCTTGAACACCATGAAAGCTTAAGGATATCAGCCCATCAAATCATCATCATAACCAACAACAAATTCCTTGAACACCAGCACTGTGTCGCCTTCAAAACTGCGAAACAAACTAAGACCACAGTGGTGAAGCTCTATTAATCCTCATCCGTGATGTTTTCTAACTGTGACCATCCTATTATTTTCTTCCCTGAACATCAGAGTTACACACTTGTGTTGTGCATAGAGAATAAACTTCCACGCTGATTAACTAATTCTTTAATTGTCCAAACAAAGTTAAAAGGTAATTGATCATTACCGGGTGGAGACATTCAGCAGCAATCGGCTCAGCTCCAAACCTTAAATTTTCTTTCAACTTCTCTTCAAAATTTTGTTCAGAAACTAAACACAAAGCTGCAGTAAAATTAAAACAAAGAGTGCATTAAATGAGAGGAACATGCTTAAACAAGCGAGAGAAGGATATGGAGGAGAAACTTTGCAGATGACACATAGCGGCAGTTGGGAATTTTAGATATTCTGTGAGTGGGAGTGTGCGTATATATTTCTACAAAACAAGCCAAAAGTAGGAAAAATAACAGTTAGCTGGAAAGGGGTGGGGAGGGCGGGGGCAGGGCCGGAGGTGTCCTATAATTAAATTTACAAATACTGTTGAAGACAAAATCAAAAAAACTCAACTAAACTTTCTCTAATTATCCACACGAGGGGCGTCACCTAAATTAAGCTGCAGTTAAATAAAAGATCATGCAAAATATATGTCAACCATATTAATTTTTAATAAGAAACGAAAAGTTTTATTGAAAGAAAGGAATAAAACAATCAAAACGAGTACAAAAAAGGGGACAAGACATCCACCAACAGCCAGAGAAAACCAGAAGAAAAAGTTATATGAGAAAACCAGAAGAAAAAATAATAATATAACTGGAGATTTAAACTATATATTTGAAAAAGAAGTCAGCACATGCAGATCGAAACAAAATAATATAAGAATTTCAAAATTCAAATTAATTTTTTGGAAAACAAATTAAAAGGATTCGGGAAAGATTTATAGACCAAAGAAATGAAGTTGTTAGAATTAAACACAACATATAAGCAATATTGAAATATCAAAATTAAATCTAAATAAAAGCGTTTGAAAACTTCCCTCAAGTTTTCTTAACCACTTCATGAATAGTTGCTCATTCTAAATTTGCAAAAACCGCTCCATGCTTACTCGAAACTGCTAATTCGCACGCTTTACTCAACCATTAATTAAGGCTTGAATGCGCTCACGACCGGTGGGAATGGAAATGGTGTTGGTTTCTCAAACCAGATTTTCAAAAAAAAATTGTGCGGAAGCGTGATATCGATCGGATCACATAAATCAAAATTTAATGCGATCATTATTTCATATTAATTTAACTACAAAGATATTAAAGAGAAGAAGGATAATTTTACCGTCATTCGATTAGGACGTAAATCTTAAACACTTCCAACACCGTCTTGAGCTCTTAAATTCCAAGAACACCACGGTTCTTTCTCAACGTATCTCCAGATTAACGTGAACACAAACGTGTGGGCGTTCTAATGGGTTTCTCAACACATGAGTGAATGAATAGGGAAGCCAGCTATGGTTATCACTCACTTTTCTTAAAAGTATGTGATAGAACTCAAGAGATTTTCTTTGCTTTTTCTTTTTGTTCTCTCGTTTCTCACTTTTTCTTTTTTTTAGAAAAATTCACTTTTGTTTTTCCTTTTGTGTGTAAAACTACTGAGGACTCATCCCTTTTTGAGTAAATGTGCAGCCGTACATTTACCCCAATTTTCCTCATGTTGAGGAAACGTGCAACAGCACGTTTCCTCCTACTCCCCTTCTTTTTTTTAGTGAGGAAACGTGCGCTGCTGCATGTTTCCTATCTTTTATATATATATAT
>NW_010359499.1:600097-606516 GCF_000414095.1 Morus notabilis
CATACTTTCAAGATGTCTCTCAAAACTCCCAGCTGGTAATGTTTTGGTAAACGGATCAGCTATGTTGTTCGCGGATGCGATCTTTTCAACTAAAACGTCTCCTCTGGAAACAATCTCTCTGCCCAGGTGGAATTTCCGCTCTATATGCTTTCCTTTGCGGTGGTTCCTAGGCTCCTTGGCATTGGCCACTACTCCATTGTTATCACAATAGAGTCTGATAGGCTCATGCATATTTGGAACAACTTCCAATTCCTTCAGAAATTTGCGAAGCCAGACAGCTTCCTTAGCTGCTACATACTTAGCCTCCATGGTTGAGCCAGCAATACAAGATTGCTTGATACTCCTCCATATGATGGCTCCATTTCCCAAAGTGAACACTGCCCCTGAGGTGGACTTGCGATAGTCCCTATATGGCTGAAAATCAGAATCAATATATCCAATAGGAATCAAATCCCTACCAGAGTATACAAGCATATGGTTTCTCATCCTCCTCAAATATTTTAGAATGTGTTTGACTGCAACCCAATGATCTAATCCTGGGTTTGACTGGTATCTGCTAACCATCCCTACTGCATAGCATATGTTAGGTCTAGTACATAGCATTGCATACATCAGGCTACCAACTGTCGATGCATAAGGAACTCGTCTCATATATTCTTCCTCTTGAGGTGTCTTTGGACACTGCTCCTTGGAGAGATAAACTCCATGTCGAGAAGGCAAATTTCCTTTCTTGGAGTTTTGCATTGAAAACCTAACAAGCACCTTGTCAATATACGACGCATGAGACAATGCCAAAAGCCTATTCTTGTGATCCCGGATAATTTGGATCCCAAGAATGTAGTTGGCTTCTCCCAAATCCTTCATTTTGAATTGGCTAGCTAGCCAGTTCTTTACTTTGGATAACGATTCTACATCATTTCCAATGAGCAGAATGTCATCTACGTAAAGAACAAAGAAGACCACTTTTATCTCCTTGAATTTGCTTGTAGACACAAGGTTCACTAAGATTTTGTTCAAAGCCATAAGATTTTATAACTTCGTTAAATCTGATGTTCCAAGATCTAGATGCTTGCTTTAGTCCATAAATGGACCTCTGCAATTTGCAGACTTTCTGCTCTTGGCCTTCTACCACGAAACCCTCTGGTTGGACCAGATGAATGGTCTCTTCAAGATGGGCGTTCAGAAATGCCATCTTGACATCCATTTGCCATAACTCATAGTCATAATGAGTGGCAATGGATAAGAGTATGCGGATGGACTTTAGCATGGCTACAAGGGAAAAAGTATCCTCATAGTCTACTCCTTCCTTTTGAGTAAAACCCTTTGCAACCAATCTTGCTTTGAACGTTTCAACTTTTCCATCAGCTCCTCTCTTTCTCTCATAGATCCATTTGCAACCAATAGGCCTAACGCCTTTTGGTAGGTCTACAAGCTCCCAGACAGAATTAGAGTACATAGACTCCATTTCAAGTTTCATGGCTTGCCATTTTTCTCGATCAATATCATCCATTGCCATCCTGTATGACAATGGATCCTCTTCACTGCCATCGGTGACTGCAACATTTGCTTCTCTATTTTCATAATAGCAGGTTGGCAATCTTATTTCCCTCCCACTGCGTCGTGGTGGCGGTGGTGTTTGATCATGGTCAGTGGTCTCCCTCCTTTGTCGTCCAACAACTATTGTCGATGTGGGGCTAATCTGATCAGCCAGCAACTCTTCCAGAATTATCTTGCTTCTAGGCTTGAAATGTGTCATATAATTGTGCTCAAGAAACGTAGCGTTTGTCGATACAAACACTTTGTTATCCTAAGGACTATAAAACATACCTCCTCTTGTTCCTTTTGGATAGCCCACAAATGTGCAGACTTCTGAGCGAGGTTCCAACTTCTCAGTCTTTCCCTTCAACACGTGTGTTCGGCACCCCCATATGAGAATGTATCTCAAACTAGGTTTGCGACCATTCCATGACTCTAGGGGTGTTATGGGGATTGACTTAGATGAAACTAAGTTCAAAATGTATACTGTTGTTTGCAATGCATATCCCCGGAATGAAGTGGGTAAAGAAGAATAACTTAACATTGATCTCATCATGTTAAGTAAGGTGCAGTTTCTTCTTTCAGCTACACCATTTTCTTGTGGTGTGCTAGGTGCAGTGAGCTGAGATATTATTCTATTTTCAATCAAATGGTGTTTGAATTCATAATCCAAGTACGCTCCTCCTCAATTTGATCGAAGAGTTTTGATTGATTTGCTGAGTTACTTTTCAGCTTTGGCACGAAATTCTTTAAACTTTTCAAACTTTTCAGATTTCTTTTGCATCAGGTATGCATATCTGAATCTTGAATGATCATCAATAAATGTGACGAAGTATTCATAGCCTCCCCTCACTTTGACATTCAAAGGACCACATACATCGTTATGTATGATTTCAAGGGGTGTCTTTGCTCTTTCACCCTTTGCTGAAAAATGGTCTCTTGGTCAGTTTTCCTTCTAGACAGGATTCACAAACCGGTAGAGTGCCAACCTTTAGCTCTCTCAAAGGACCATCCTTTGCTAGTCTTTCAATCCTATCTATGTTTATATGACCTAGCCTTAGATGCCACAAGTACGTTTCATTTTCTTTAGAAGCCTTTCTTCTTTTAGGGGTTGGTTCAACGACTTTGAACATTTCGGTTTGTAGCATTTCGTTGAATATGGGTTTAACAAAGTAAAGACCATCATCAACAAAACCAGAACAAATATGAATTCCATTCTTAGATAAAGATACAGAGTCAATATAAAAAAAATTGAAACAAATTATTCATGCAATTTAGAAACCGAAAGCAAATTCCT
Source organism: Morus notabilis (assembly GCF_000414095.1). Classification (NCBI taxonomy): domain Eukaryota; kingdom Viridiplantae; phylum Streptophyta; class Magnoliopsida; order Rosales; family Moraceae; genus Morus; species Morus notabilis. Next base: position 602,931 of record NW_010359499.1, read on the forward strand.
TTTGAAATTCAGAAAAAATAAACATTGTCTAACAATAAATATTTATTATTTACAAAAGACAGTCGCACTGTCCCTACTGTCGTCGCTAAGATCCTTGCCCCATTGTCCACTCTCATCTAGAAAGATCATTCTTCAAGATCCCTGGACGTTTTCAGCATCTGTAAAGAAGTACAAACATGATTAGACGCCCCTGAATCAACTATCTAGGTAAAGAAGTCATTCTCAACTAAACATATTTCCATGGCCAGTAAATCTGATTTACCTTGCTTCTTCATTTTCAGCTCATTGAGGTACTTTTTGCAGTTCCTCATCCAATGGCCGTCCTAGTTGCAGTGGAAACACTTTCCTTTAGTCTTTCGAGAAGCCTTGTTCTGCTTGTTCTTATGGATCTTCTTCTTCCCCTTGCCCTTAATGTTCCCCTGATTCTTCTTCTTCTTGTTCTTTGATGAAGAAGGTCTTCCCTCAGCTGCGTTGGCTTCAGCAACGTTTGCCTTGCCTCCCTTATCACCTATAAGGGACTCAAATTGTTGTAGCTTATTCAGGAGCTCAGTCAAGTTATCATTCTTTTGGTTCATCAGATAACTTGTCCTGAATGGAAGAAAATTAGGAGAAATTGTCTCCAGTATCATGCCAACCTAGGTCTTCTCATCAATTTAAGACCCATTAATTTCAGCCTCATTAAGATGATTAATCATCTTAAGCACATGCTCATGTACAGAAGAACTATTCTTCATACGGCCGTTCATAATGGCTTTGACAGCAACATGTCGGGCTAAATCAGATGGACGTCCAAACATCCTCTTAAGAGAGTTCATGATCTCTCTAGCAGTCGCAAGGCCTTCGTGTTGAGTTCTCAACACTTCATTCATTGCTGTTAACAGGTAACAACGGGCCTTGTTATTGGCGTTGACCCAACGATCATATCGCTTGGTCACAGCCCTGGCGGCATTGGCCGGAGGCACTAGAAGGCAATCCTCCTTAAGGACAAAATGATAGTTTTCACAGATCAACATTTTGCTGAAAATAAGGAATTTAACTCAATCAACATTTTGTATAAATATCACTATTAAATTTAAGGCATATAATATGATGCATGAATGCACATGTTAAATACACAAATACATGTTTAATTGCCTAAGGAATTTTAATCACCACAATTAAGTGCCGCCGTAGGGTAGGTCAAATAATTGCTAATTAAAATGAGACTATCTCAATTAATAAATACTATATGAAATATCTCATACTTCTAATATTTATTCATTTCCTTTTATTTAGGTCAAGAAAATAATTAACCAATTTAATTATCTCTTTATGAGTGTAACCCACCGTTTCAGATCTTTTAGACTTAACTTAGAAGTTGCCGCCGTAGGGTAGGTCAATTCTAAAATACATCTTAGAGATCCTATCTCTTTGGAAGTCAACCTTGTGTACGGAGGACGAAATCAAAGCGTCTCGGGGCCTTATTAATTACTCATGGTGTTGTACTAACGGTGGAGACCTATGGGTTATATTGTCATATTACCCGCTCCAACTCATTACTTACAAATGGTGTATTTATTTTGTAAACCAACTCTTGCTTTATACTTCTCAGTGAATTTAAACAATTTAAGTCACTAAGATCTAAATAATTTTAAACAACTTTAAAATTGTAATAAGTCATTTGTGACAATTTTAAAATTTAACATTTAAATTTATAAATTTCACATTTAACTTATTCAAATTTTGCCAAACCATTTACTAATTAATTTATTTTAAATTTAATCTCATTAAATTTAACAACTTCAAATTTAATATTATTAAATTTGATAACTTTGAATTTAATCTCATTAAACTCAACAATTTGGCGCATTTAATTAATTCAATTTACTAAAATAATGTTAGAATTAAAACATATAATTAATGCGCATGATGCATGTCATGCATATAAATTAGGTAGGCACTTTTTATCCGAGATGACATGTTAGATGCGTGACAATACAATTATTATCAAACATAATAAATAAATAAATAAAGACATGTAAGCGAAATGGAAAAACTTGACCGGGTTCCATGGACCTAAGAATTACAACCCTAAAATAATAATAAAAATAAAATTACATCAAAATTGGTCTTTTTGTAATTCTCCGTCTTCAAGTCTTCTCCATCTTCATGTCTCCTTTCTGATGGATCTAAAAAAAATTGGGTTTGGACTGTTCTGGGCTGTCAAAAACAGCCATATATTGCATCTGGGCTGGCTGGAAAAGCCAGCCCAATATGTGTAATGCCTCTGCCTCATTAATGAGGCAGAGCATCCTAATTTGGGCCTGGGTGCAAAGGCCTTGCACCACAAGGTGCAATGGCCTCGCACCCGTGACTGCACCTGAAGGTGCAGTCACCTGTAGTAGCCTCAAGGCTGCTGCAGTTCTACCATGGTCGACATTCGGCCATAGCAGCCGCCCCTTTGCTGACGACTGTCGCCGGCGATTGTCATCGGCAACCATACGGTCGCCGAAAAAACCCTTTTTTTTTAATAGTTTGGAACTTTTTCAAAAACAAATAGTTGAAACTCTTCCATGATCCGCTTGCGTTAGGAGAATAATATATTACATATTGATTCCTATTCTACAATTGATCTAATCAAAATAAAATAGCAAAAACTAATTCCATGGAACCAAAAAAATTTATGACCAATCCATTTGCATAAAACATAATCATCACACAATAATTATACATCATATGCATAAGTGCCTACCCATTGAACATTCAAGAATTATCACATAATCAAATGTTAATTAGCATGAAATAAAGACCGCTCTGATACCAATTGTTGGTTTCTCAAACCGGATTTTCAAAAAAAAATTGTACGGAAGCGTGATATCGATCGAATCACATAAATCAAAATTTAATGCGATCATTATTTCATGTTAATTTAACTACAAAGATATTAAAGAGAAGAAGGACAATTTTACTGTCGTTCGATTAGGACGTAAATCTTGAACTCCTCCAACACCGTCTTGAGCTTTTAAATTCCAAGAACACCACAATTCTTTCTCAACGTATCTCCAGATTAACGTGAACTCGAACGTGTGGCCGTTCTAATGGGTTTCACAATACATGAGACGGATGAATAGGGAAGCCACCTATGGTTATCATCACTTTTCTCAAAAGTATGTGATAGCACTCAAGAGATTTTCTTTGATTTTTCTTTTTGTTCTCCCGTTTCTCACTTTTTCTTTTTTTTTTGGAAAAATTCTCTTTTGTTTTTCCTTTTGTGTGTAAAACTACTGAGGACTCACCCCTTTTTGAGTAAATGTGCAGCCACACATTTACTCCACTTTTCCTCATGCTGAGGAAACGTGCAACAGCACGTTTCCTCCTACTCCCCTTATTATTAATTTTTTTTTTAGTGAGGAAACGTGTGCTGCCGCACGTTTCCTTTCTTTTATATATATATAAAATGTGCAGCCACACATTTACTCCACTTTTCCTCATGCTGAGGAAACGTGCAACAGCACGTTTCCTCCTACTCCCCTTATTATTAATTTTTTTTTTAGTGAGGAAACGTGTGCTGCCGCACGTTTCCTTTCTTTTATATATATATAAATAT
>NW_010359499.1:607153-613270 GCF_000414095.1 Morus notabilis
GATAAGATTATTTCATTCAGAATGTAATGAACCGCATTAATAATTTTAAATTAAAGATCCCAACTTTAATTTATAATTACGGACAAGTTTAGATTATATTATTTCAAACATTATCCTCTACATATAACACTTATATATAATGTTTAAAGTTACATCTAAAATAATCTAGGGATTTTGATATTTATAAAACATTACATGTATGCAAAATAATATTGAAAAAATTCTTCATTTCATTGATAATCAGCAAAATATTTACATCTTATTTAATTTATGGGCATATATCCCAACAAATGGAGGGGAGACATCGCCAATGATGAACACAAGCATTTGAGCAGCTTGAAATGGAGTAAATTTTTGCCCCCAACTGGGATTTGAAATCAGATTCTTGTCCCATATTCCCCATTTATAAAACCAATAAAAAATGGAAAAAATAGGAGAAGATGAAAGGTGTGAAACTACGCGTCGATAACAATCATGTTCTATTATTGACCTCTTAACCAAAACCGCAGCAGAATTTACCATACACGATTTTAGGGAAATGGATAGACTATAAACAAGTGCTAATAGAGGAACATATCATATGTAGTAAGAAATCGTAAGAATAATTTGAAAAATAGACCATCAAGACAGATAGAAAAGGTTTGTGGTTTGAAGGTTTAGATAAAGGAATATAAATTGTTTGTGGTTTTGACATAGAAAGAAGCACAACACTTACAAAAATGTTTTTTACGTCAGGACTTATAAAAAATGTTTTCTAAAATGATGGAGTCACCTTTTCGGTATTTGACTTACAAATTATAGATTAACCACTAGAAATGAGAAAGAACTAGTATGACTATATCAAATTTTTTTAATAAGAAACGAAAAAATTTATTAGAAGGGGGAAAAACAATCAAAACGAGTACACAAAAGGGGACAAGACGTCCACCAACAGCTAGAGAAAAGATGAGCAAAACAATAAACAAACCCAGGGCCTAAAAATACTGAATAAAACCTCAAACTCAGCGCAAAATAATGTCCCAACCCCTAAGAAAATAAGAAAATGAGACTACTAAAATATTTCAATTGAGACAACCACAATGAAATTCAGTAGATTATCTTATCCCATACTTCGCTAATGTTCCTCGAAATATTAAAATTTCTACATAGAGAAGAAAATATAACTACTTAAACTCTTATAAAAAGAGACTTTAGTTGTGATAATCAAATAGAATATATCTTAAATAGAAGAATTTTTTTAACATAATAAACAACAATCTGTAATGAGTAAATTATAGAGATATAAGAAGATTTGAGCAGTTAACGATGAAATTTAATGAAATTACACAATAGATGATACCATGAAAAAGAATACTCACATAGTCCAGAATGGAGATAAGGACATATTTTAAAGAAAGTGAAAATGAATCATAGCAATTAAAAGACAATGGGTATAAAGATCTATCAGACATAATGACAAATAGGTGATGGACATTTAAAGGAATGTTTACCAATAATTAATCAAAGAAAGAGAGAGTCTTCATCGTTCAAATATTCTTAGAATTAGTGTAGAAAGAGACAAATATTCTCAATTTCAACAAGTTCAGAGATGAAACTCAAATAGTAGAATTTGAGAAGCAGGTTAGAGATTATTTTTACACAGTAGATATTGCCATTTTCTAAATTCAAAGCTAAACTTAATAATTAAATTTAATTCTCAACCTACTTATTATAATTTTTCCATATCACATTAAAAAACATACTTTTGTAAAATACTTATTTACAATTGAAAATCTTTATACTATGCTAAATTTTATTTAAATATATTTACTAATTATCAAATGTTTAAAATAACAACAATAAATAAATAAGAAATTTAACTGATAAATAATTTTTCCCTATTAATAAAAAATAATCTATTTTTAAAAATATTTTATTTAATAAATTAGAATTATATTTTTTATATTTTAAATATTGACCATAAAAATAGAAATAAAAAAACTATAAATATGTGCTAAAGTATGTCTATTTTACCCATTATACATCTCCATAATAATTTTATACACATTTTACCATGCACCTAAATTTCTACTTCTTGTATATACAACAATTTTGTAAAAATATTTACCAAACACTTATATGTTTCTGGCTACAATAATTTATTACTCTACAAAAATTTTCAACAACACATCAATGCCAAACTGACCTTAAAGGTCATTCATTCCCTTTCATGTGCTCACTTGACTATTAGATGGTATAATGAGAAACAAATCTATTATACCATTTATCCAAACACAGTTCAAATTTTAATCCCAATTCAAATTATAATTTATTTACATATCTAAACACCGGTTCGAGTTACAATTTAAATCACATAATCCAAATCAAATCTTACAATCCAAACGGTGAACCAAGCAAGGATGTAATTTATTATAAGTTCTAATTTATAGTATGAACTAGTTGGTAACCCATGCCTTGCTGCGGGTAGTATATTTACATTATACAAACAAAAATAGTTTATATGTACATATGTATATACATAAGTATATATAATGAAGTAACAAAGATTTTCTTACATTCTGCATACAAAAACAAAAGTACTTTATATATACATATGTATAAGTATATATAATGAAGTAACAAAGATTTTTTCACATTCTGTTCTAGCTTATTTTATCAATTTTTGGCATTGTGTTTTTAACTGCAAGAAGTAAATTTTTAACAAATTAGTATTAATAATTGATGAAATTAGAAATGTATTGATGAAATTAGAAATGTTTTGATTTAGGAGTAGTTACATTACCTGGTTCTTAGGCGTTTTCTAAGTTGCTCAGCTTGTTTTGCTTGAGAATTGAAATGGTAGAAATATCTTAAGTTATATATTTTAAATTATAAGTATTATTTTTATTTATAAATAATGTAAATTAGTAAGTATATCTAACCTGTGCTTGATTTTTTGGGTTTGGTGTTTGTGGGTAAATTGATGTTGGTCCTGGTGTTCTTGTTTCTGGGCGGACACTGAAATTATAAAATATTACTTTTATGTGTGTTTAAAGTAGTAAGTACTATTTCTTTATTTATAACTGGTTTAAATTAATAAATATTTTTTTACCTTGGTTGTGACGGTGTGGTAGTTTATATTTGTGGTGACGGTGTTGTGGGCTATGTATCTTCAAGTATTTTTGAAACTATTGCATTTATCTGCGTTCCTTTTTCTTGAAAATGTACTTGGAAAATCTTTGTCTGTCCTTTTAGCTGATTGATGATTGGTGGAATTGTCAGGGATCGGTGAAGCCTTCATCAATTTTTAGTGCAGAGCATGGTTTTTTGATGAGGGCCTGTGTTGTTTTACCAAATATAGTAACACTCATGTTTCCAGTTCCATCTTCGATTTGTGTGATTAGTTTGTACCTGTATTTTATGAAATAATAGTAGATTAATGTAATAAATTATTTACTATAGTCAATAAATGTAAATGGACGTTAGTGGTAGTATATTTGAAATTTTTGTTACTATGGGGATGATATTATTTTTATGTGACCGTGACTGTCACACCACCAACTAATTCCTGTTTGCTTTAGCTGTCGGTAGCATCTTGGACAATAATTATAATACCATGCTTGGTCAGCTGAAAATCCGGACGTTGTACTTGAGCATCGTGTGCATAACATCAGAGGAGCGTACTGCAAAGGAGTTTATTATTGGTGGATGATGGGGTTAAAGGATTCAAAGGATATAGTTCTTTCTTTCGATATGTCTACCGAAGAGTTTCACAGGATTCCATTGCCAGATAATGTCCAAAGAGTAAATTCTTACTTGAAGAGACTTGCAGTGTGGAATGAATCCGTCTCCTTGTTTTTTTCTCCCGAAAAAACACAGAACTCGTTGTCCTTTGAAATTTGGGTGATGAATGACTATTCTACTAGTGTTGAAGGTCCTTCTTGGACAAAGCATTCAACGGTCGGACCCTTGGTTGGCATTCACAGCCCGATAGCATTTTGGAAGCGAGATGAGCTCCTAATGGATACTAAAGATGGAGGAGTAGTGTCTTACAACCTTGGTACCAAAAGGCTTAGGGATTTTCCCATTTATGGGGTGAGACCAGGATCATGTCATGCTGAAAACTATATGGGAAATCTGTTTTCATTCAAAAGGAAGGGGACTAGGCTAGCTCAAATGAAGAGACAAGTTACTCTTTTGTGCCATGTGGAATGACGTCTTTTTTTTTTTTCCTCATCCCTCTTGCTTATGTTTTCATTTTTAGATTACCTTCCTATTTTGCAAATTTTTTATTTATAAGGGGTTTTTTTTTCATGTTTTACTATGGAAGTGTCTTTGTGTTCTACTTTGGTTTGAATGGAAGACGTCCCTAGTTTAAAGATACGATAAAATTGTGCAACGACCCTGAATCATAGATGTTATATAACAAGTCAATACATAGTTTTTGTAGTTCTTACGGAAGAGTCTTGTACGGAACAGAGATGTGCCCTCTATAGCGATCCTGTAATCATAAAGTTACATTTGATGATCGATATCAAAAATTTAAATATACCAAAACAAAGGGGGCGAAAGGACAGATACCATAATAACATTATAAAAAGTATAGGTCCGTTTGGTTCAGGCGTTTAAATTAGTGATTCTGATTCATTGATAGGAATTTTGTGAGAGAATAAATTTTTGAATTCACTTTCTTTATAAGATAAACAACATTATAGTATAATCAAAATCATAAGTTCAAATATAGAAATTAAACGGGACAATGTAAATTTTAATAAGATTATTGAAATAAGGAGTTTAATGTAATCACTACTAAGAAAGATAGTGGCAATCATTTCAGGATTGATCTCAACCCTTTTTTTTTTTCTTCAAATGGAAAAGCTTTCTGGTTTGATCTCAACTTGATTGAAGGCTTATCATTGTAAACACCAAAAATGCTGTCATTGATCATGTTCCTAGGGAGAGTTCTCACTGGCTCCGGCTTCTCACCCGGTGGTGCCTCCCTTTTAGCCTTCTTGCTTTGTTTAGCTTCTTGATCGAAGCCATTGGCTTTATTTTCAAACCTCTTTGAAACCTTCTACTAGCTCTGGCATTGTAGAGATTGACAAGTTCATCACTGGACATATCTTTTTTTTTTTTTTTGAAAGTAATCACTAGACACATCAAGAAGAAGAAGAAGAAGAAGAGATTGGTTTTAACTCTTCTTTTTCGGTAAAGAAGAAGAGATTGGATTCAACTCTTCGTTTTCGGCGTAGTATTTGCATACGTTTTTATAAGAATAACTTGTGAAAAATAAGGGGATATTCAACTCTTCGTTTTCGGCCCAGTATTTGCATACGTTTTAATAAGGATAACTTGTGAAAAATAAATAATACATTTAACAAGAGTATTATGGCATTTGTTAAGTTCATTGAAGAACATCTACCCTAAAATCTCATTTGGAAAATAAGCATGATAAAGTCTTCCAATTGTAGTGGGCGCAAGCTTATCTTAACATTATTATTATTATTTTAAATGATTACTTAACATTAATTAATTTCACCCCTAGTTATGAATGTTGAGATCTGAATTCATACCTCCATATATCTGTAACAATTTTAAAAAATGTATTCCTAGACGTATACATGTGCTTTTATCCTGTAACTAGTGCACCATAGCTATTTCTAAAAAGGATTAGGGTTATTGGCAAAAATAGTCCCCAACCTATTTAGTGAGTGACGGTTTAGTTCTTAATTTTTTTTCTTGGCCAAACGACCCCCAACCTCTTTAAATATGTGCAATTTAGTCCTTTCCGTTAACATCTGCTAAATTCTTCACAGAATGTGTCACGTGACTCCTCATGTGACCCCCAACGTCTTTAAATATGTGCAATTTAGTCCTTTCCGTTAACATTTGTTAAATTCTTCACAGAATGTGTCACGTGACTCCTCATGTGACTCTTTTTTCAATAAAATGACTTAAATACCCTCATTAGAAAGACTTCTTCTTCTTCTTCTTCTTCCCCTAAATTTCATCTCCAGAACCCCCTAAATTTCATCTCCAGAACACTAGGGGTTGTTCTTTTGCTGTTTTTTAGTCAGAACCCCCTAAATTTCTGTAATGACTGAGAAAATTTCAGACCTTAAATAATACAATTCATGT